>NC_080379.1:29268998-29519858 GCF_014773155.1 Arachis stenosperma
CAGGCATACATCATTTGCATATATTTGAATTGTTTGGATTTGCCTATTTGTTTTGGATTTCTACATCATATATGCTATGTTACCTGATTATGTGCTACTTGTTCTACTTGTACCTTATTTGTGTATTACTTGCCTGTATTGCTTGTGTTTGTACAACTGAGAGGCCCCTCATGCTGGTGTCGGTGGATGTTGAGGGTTGTTCTTGATGAGATGAATTGGTGATGTGATTTCATGATGATGATGATTATTGAATGAGATAATTTGAGCTCCCTGGGTAGACGCGGTGATGTGGTTTCACTAGCTCCAGGTGAGGGTATGGTGTATTGATATAAAATTGCTGAGGCAGAATAACTGGTTATGGTTTTGTTTATGATTCTGAGTCTGATTCGTGGAAGAGTCAACAAGTTGGAAAACACGTGAAACATGAATTAGATTTAGCACCCCCTTATGACAGTTGCCTATTCATGGATTAGCGAGAACCTAGGAGGGATAATTGGTGAAGAAGTTTAGGATGCTTAGTTAGTTTTTATTGCAGTGCATTGTATTTATTTGGACTTTTACCGTACTGGGAACCCATGGGCCCGGGGTTCTCATTCCGTATATATCTCTTGTTTTTCAGATACAGGTCCAGGTGCTCAGAAGTGAGTTGTGGTTCGTCTGAGAGACGGCGAAGATCTTTATTTTTCTCTACTTTGTGTTTTGCTTAGAATCACTCCACCTTTGTTTCGAAAGGATTATATTATGTATTGTACTCTTTTAAACTTGTCTATAGAGGCTCTCATGTTTCCTTTGGGAGAGATTAGGATATACTGTTGTCAATTACTTTCATACTGTACCCTAGCCAGCCTAAACTTCGCGGGTCACAACTAGTGGCTATTTACTTATGTTATATATATCTATCTGTTATCTATCTCTTAATCTCCTTTATGCCTTGCCCGTATATCGCTTTTGGCTTCACGGTTTATCTTTTTGTTATCAAAACGTGAGTGATATGTCTTCGCAATTTTATTTCTACTCTTTTCAGGCTTCTCGATTAATACTCCTTTCGAATTTACCTATATTTATATATTAAAAATCCACCTGAGAGTCGTACCACCGTAATATCACTGACTTATGACTCGAGCATAAGGATTTGAATATTAGGATGTTACATTACACATTAAGAAGGGCTTCTTGTTCCGTTTGCCTTGCCGGAGTTTCTTCGCAGGCTCGGTGTTGGGGTTCTAGTGGGCAGCTGGATTAAGCAAAAAAGTGTTCAATAATGAACCAAAATTATTATTATATACCATCAAAACTAATAAAAAGAATTTCAAGTAGAACTTACACATTAAGAGGAGCTTCTTGCTCTAATTGCCTTGCAGAAGTTTTCTTGCAGGCTTGGTGTTGGGGTTCTGAAGGGCAGCTGGATTAATTAGAAAAGAATTCAATAATGAACCGGAATTATTATTATATACCATCAAAACTAATAAAAAGAATTTTAAGTACAACTTACTTATTAACAGAAGCTTCTTCTATTTGAGTTTTCGAAGGGACAGATGTAAAGGTATTTTGTTGTTTTATTATCTCTTCCACATGAGAACTTGGAAGAGCCATTGTAATAGAAAATTTAAGGAAAGGAAACAAGAAAGAAGTTAATGTTGAATGATTAGAATAAGAACTGAGAAACTAAAAGCTGCACATTGATTAGAATAGGAAAGTAAGTTGAAAAACTCACATATCCAAAGGTTGAGACTAAGTTTCTTCTCGAACTGCAAGGATTTGTTGTTGAGGATCAGATGTTGTGTTATTAATAGCAAGCCAAATATAAGATGCACACCCAATCAATACACACAAATACAAATGATGCATGTCTATTCCTGTTTTACTCAAATTTTTGTTCCATTATTAACAACAAATAAATCAACAATTTTCGAGTTTTGTTTCACAATCTTAATTCAAGGAGCGGAAACTACTCCTTTTGTGGGTGTCTCAAAGTCTCAATTGTAGTTTTGAAAGTAAAATTAAAGATAAAAAGAAAAACATACAAGATGCCGGAGGCAAAGTAAAATGCAGAAATTAAGACAAACAGGAAATTAAAAAGAAGATGAAAGAAGAAACATGAACGTAAAAGAGAAAAAGACGTAAAAGTAAAGGAATTTTATTAATAAAAACTAGAAAAAAGCAAAGTACAAGTGTTTGAGTTCAGAGGAATTACTTAGGATTCCCAATTTTACTCTGTGATGCCAAGGGGCTGAGAACGTTTTGGGTTTCTAAGTATTTTCCAAGAAGAACTGAACTGATTACAACGTGTTCCTAAAACTCTATTTATAGACTAGCCTAATCTCAACGGGCAGTTACTCTTTGTACACCACTTGCAGGAAATTTGAATTTCTTGTAACTGTTCCCGCACTTCTTGCTTGATGTTAATTTCAAAATTTAAATAAATAACCAACTATCAAATGATCTAATTTAATTTAAAATAGATATAAATATTATATATAGGAACATTACCAAATAACTATTTATTTATTTTTATAATTTTCTTATAAAAATAATATTTTGTCTAACACTAAGTGATAATAATTTTTTGCCTAACAAGATGCCCCCCAAGATTTCTCACTTGAAGATATGCAATGATTGAAAGTGAGAAAACTTAGTTGTTTATTGACATTTTTCTTATTTTTGATATTGAAAGTCAATTGACATTTTAGACACATCCGCTTGACAGATTAAATGTCTACTAGTAATAGACTTAACAGAATTTCTAAGTCTATAAAATTTTTACATTAATAATTTAATTATCGACGGGGTCTATTCTTTTGTATGAAATTTTTAAGTGTGTCAAATGATATCTGTTCTAATTTCGACACATTAAATGTGTATCAATTGACCTTTGCTTTGACCTTTAGTATTTCAATTAAGAGTTTTTTGACACACACTTTCATTGTTTTAATTGACACAAATTTTCTAACTTCAGAAGTAATAGAATCTTAACTTCGTAAAATCATTTCTTTCATATGTTAAACTCTATGTGTCAATTAAATTTGATAAAATTTCTAATCTTAAAAAAAAATCTCCACACTAACATTCCAATAGTTTTAACTCCAAGTGCTAATAGACTCAACAGAATTTCTAAGTCAATTAGGCTCTTGTATTTATGAAGTACATACCCAAATGTCAATGAAAGATTATTTTTGTCCAAGATTTCAAACTTGATGCTTTGGACACATATTTGTCTCATAATCTTAATGCTTTACACTGTCGGTAGAACTTGCAATTCAAAGAAATCACAAGGACATGTTAGCTTTTACAAACCGAATTGCAAATATTAATTAGCTCTTTACTTTTTCCTTTGACACTTCAACTGGATATTTTCGTGTCCTTAAACATGTGGAATGTTTATCTCATGTATGCCTGACCTATATACTTTTAAATATTTTCCATTTATTGAAGAAATTCTTCTTCCTGATCCGATTTCAATAATCTTATAGGCATTTTCAGAGTAAACCTTGTCAACTACATAAGGTCCTTCCCAAGTTGGAGACAACTTACCATAAGTTTTTGACTTTTTTTTCTATAAGCAAGATTGTTTTCTACACTAAATCTCCAACTGCAAATGTCTTTGCTTTAACACGACGGTTGTATGATTTTGACATAATCTCTTTTTGTCGAATCACCCGCTCTAAAGCTCTTAAGCTTTTGTCATCTAGTTCATTAAGCTCATCGTTAAAAAGAATTCCAATAATCTACTACTGGTACCTCATCTTGTCTAGCCACCCTTATACTTTGCAGATTAATATCAATTGGCAACACTGCATCATGACCGTAAACTAACTTATACGGGGTGGTTCTAGTAGATCCTCTTGGAGAATTTTGGTAAGCCCAAAGAACTTGACTGAGATTTTGGTGCCAATTTCTTGGCTGCCTTCCAATGTGTTTTTTAATTAATGCAATCAGAATTTTATTCGCTGCCTCCACTTGTCCATTGGCTTGGGCATAATATGGTGTAGAAGAAAGCATTTTTATACCCTTAGATTTGGCATATTCCATGACATTTTTCCCAATAAACATGGTTCCTTGATCAGTGGTAATAGACTGAGGAATTCCAAACCTATGCACAATATGCTACTCAATAAAATCTATTATTTCATTGTAAGTCGCCTCCCTTAGAGGGATAGCCTCTACCCATTTAGAGAAATAATCAACACCAACCAAAATGAACTTATGACCTTTAGAAGACGGTGGGTGAATCTGTCTGATAAGATCTAGAGCCCAACCTCTAAATGGCCATGGCTTAATTATAACATGCAGTTCTGATGCTGGAATATGTTGAAGACTTCCATGTTTTTGGCATTCTTCACAGGACCTGGCATAGTTTATACAATCTCTTTGAATAGTTGGTCAATACAATCTTCTCCTATTTATCACCCATTTCATTTTTTCCCCTAATTGATGGGCACCACAAATTCCCTCATGCACTTCAGCAAGAGCCAAGTACGCTTCTTTCTCTCCCAAACATGTCAAGAGGTTTCCATCAACAGATTTCTTAAACAAGACATTACTTATTAGAACATAACTTTGAGCCCTATATTTAAGTTTCCTATCGACACTAAGACTTGGATTTTTTAAATATTCTACAATTGGTACTCTCCAATCTTATGGGCCTAGTTTTTCTAATGACAACACTTCTCTTTCTCTCAAAGGCATAAATATGTCATTTATCCTTACCAATTTTTCTAGTGTTGAGGGCTTGATCTTATATCTTGAAGCAATTTGAGCTAATTCATTTACTTCTTGATTTAACTCCCTTGGAACATGCCTTACAATGACACTATCAAATTTACTCAACAATTCTGTAGCCACATTGAAATACTTTCTTAAATTTTCACTAACACACCTATATTCAAGTGATACTTGACGGACTACAAGCTGTGAATCTCCAAAAATTTTCACATTTTTAACTCCTCTTTCTAATAATAATTCTAGTCCCATTATTAATGCTTCATACTCTGCCACATTGTTGGAACATGAATAATTCAATTCAAAGAGGAATTTACTTGGCTCACCACTTGGAGAAATAATTAAAATTCCTATACCAACACCACCCTTATGGCATGAACCGTCAAAATATAATTTCCAAGGCACCAAACCAACGAAATTCAGTAAATTCTCATCAATGTCAATACAAGGGTGATCAACCAGGAAATCGGCTAGAACCTGACCCTTAACCGCTCTTGCAGGAATAAAATGTAAAGAAAATTCCGTTAAGGCCAGCATCCATTTTCCTAGTCTACCATGCAATATTGGAGAAGACAACATATATTTAAGAACATCAAACTTAGAAATTACATAAACATTCCTAGGAATTAGATAGTACTTAAGTTTTAAACAGGAAAAATATAAAGCTAAACAAAGTTTCTCAATTGGAGAATAACGGCTCTCAACATCATTTAGCACACGACTTAGATAATAAATCACTCTCTCGTTGCCATTCTCATCTTCTTGAGCCAGCATTCCACCAATTGTTACTTCAGAAGCTGACACGTAAAGTTTTAGAGGTGCTCCGTGCCTTGGAGGTGTCATAATAGGAGGATTAGTCAAATACTACTTGATGTTGTCAAAAGCTTCTTGATGCTCTGTTTTCCATTGGAACTCTTCCTCTTTTTTCAACTTGATCAGAGGCGCAGAAACCTTGGTTTTTCCTGATAGATTGGAAATGAACCTTCTAAGGTAATTGACCTTCCCTAAAAATGCTTGCTGTTGCTTTTTGTTAGCTGGAGGAGGAGCCTCTAAGATAGCCTTTGCCTTATTTTTGTCAATTTCAATCCATTTTTTCTGCACCAAGAAACCAAGGAAATTTCTTGCACTCACACCAAAGGCACATTTTAATGGATTCATTTTTAATTTATGCTTTCTCATTCTTTCAAATGCTTTCTTTAAATTTTCTAGATGCTCTTTTTTAACATTTGATTTGACAACCACATCATCAACATAAATTTCCATAAAATTTCCAATAAAGTCATGAAAAATTTTATTCATCGCCCTTTGATAAGTTGCACCAGCATTTTTTAACCCAAATGGCATCACAACCCATTCAAAAGTTCCTAAAGCACCTGGACACCTAAATGCTGTTTTTGACACATCTTCCTCAGCTATGTATATTTGATTATAACCTGAATATCCATCCATAAAACTTAACATTTCATGACCAGCAGTAGAATCTATCAACATATCAGCTATAGGCATTGGATATTCATCTTTTGGTGTTGCAGAATTTAAATCTCTAAAATCAATGCAAACCCTTAATTTTCCATTCTTTTTCATGACAGGGATAATATTAGAAACCTAGTTGACATACCTTGCTATTCTTATAAACTTAGCCTTAAGAAGTCTTTCAATTTCTTCTTTAATCTTCTGCACGACTTCAGGAGCAAATCTCCTTGGTGGCTGCTTGACAGGCTTTCAATGGCAATTGATGTTCTACCAATTCACAACTCAAGCCTGGCATCTCTGCATAATCCCATGCAAAACAATCGCAATATTCCTTCAAAATCTCCACCATTTCTTTTTTGAAATCATCAGGCAGCATCTTGCTCACATATGTTGGTCTAGGATAATCACCGTTACCAATATCTACTTCCTCCAAAGGATCCTACACTTCAACCCTTTTTACAGTGTCAGTATTATTATTTTTTTTCAAAACCTAAAGGACCATCATCATATATACAATCATAAGGTACACTGTCAATGCACCCTTCTCTGTCTGCCATATAGGCTGACAGCCGAGCCAGTTGGCTCGCCAAGCTCATCTAAGTTTCTTCTGAGGCCGTATCTGTCCCGGCCTTAGGGACCAAAATAAAACCATTCATATCTATTTTGCACATCTCAATATTTTTAGGATTAAATGCATTGGTGTCAACTGTCAGCGGTTTGACTCTAGGATTATATATCCTGAACTCCACATGCATCTCATCGTAGTAACAGGTACTATTGTCAGCAAGAACTTCTTCCACTCCTCCATCTTCATTCCAGAAAATCAATTTTTGATGTAAAGTGGATGGAATAGCACCCATTCTATGAATCCAATCACGTCCCAAAAGTAAGTTAAAACCAGCCTTTGAAGGAACCACAACAAATAGAATTGGCCTATTGACAGAACCAACCTCAATTGACAGCAGAACCACACCTCTAACAGAAGAAGTCTTTCCGTTAAAATCTGTCACCCCAATGCTACTTTTAATCAGATCCTTTTCATTCTTTCCAAGCTTTCCCATCATTCTTTCAGGCATGAGATTAACAACAGCTCCCCCGTCAACCAAAATCTTATTGACTATCCTTCCGTCAACACAAGCCTTGATATGCAGTGGACACAAGTGCTCCTTATCATTTTCAGTAGGCTTCTCAAATAATCCTCCACCACACATATTGTCGTCTAGCAATAAGCATTCGCTTCCAGGAAAGACATCATAACAATCATCTTCTAATGACTCTACTTCCTGGACTTGACTATACTCCTCAGGCAGTATTGACACCACAGCTATAGGTTGCTTAACACCAAATATTGCTTCTAAGCTGTCATCAAAACCAGTGTCAAAATTATCAGTAATTAAATCTTCATCCTTTTCTCCCTTGTTTTCAACTATTACCCTCTTCCGAGCAAGATTCTTCTTGACATTTTTATTGCATTTAGGGTGATTAGAAGAATTGCCTGTTTCTGCAGACTTGGCCATGGTTGAAAAAGGAGGAAAATCTACTCCGTGTCCCTTGTATGGATCAAAAGGAACATACTCAGGTATATTCTCCTTCTGCTCAAAAGTTGTAAAAGGAGAATATTTTGACAATTTCGCCAAGGAGAATAATTAGGAACCTGCTGCATGTTAGGATTATAACAAGAATAAATTGGCTTTGAGGGAATAGGCACATTTTTTGGAATATATATACTACCTCCGTCTTGTGCATGATTCATGTTCCATAACTGAGACTCATAGTACCTGGGCTTGAAAGGTCTAGACTTCACCCATTTATTTTTTCCTCTTGCAAAAGTAGTAGATTGATTCTGCACATTTCTCACATTCTGGACCCATTTATTGTTTCAGATTTTGGTGGGAGGAACTCTTGTCTTTTGAGAAAATCCATCGGGTCTTCCATCAATCATGACCACAGTCTTCATCTTCTGGTTGACGGGTTGTACTCCAGTGTTGTTGACGCACTTGTTCAAAGGAGTTTGACCGCCCAACTTTTGTTTTCCCTCGGCTATCTTCCGCTTTAGCTCGTTATTTTCATTTTCTTTTTTAGCAATCTTCTTTTTCAACTCAGCCTTTTCTTTCTCTTCAACTTTGTACTTTTCAAACTCTTTTGCAGCTTCCTTGTCAAAAACAGCATTGCACTTTGGGCACATGGCGATGGTGCTGTCAGATTCTTTAATTCTCAACAAAAAATCTAACAGATCCTCACCAGGACGAGTGATGAGCGGATAATTTATACGCTTTTTGGCATTGTTTTTAGTATATTTTTAGTATATTTTAGTTAGTTTTTATTATATTTTTATTAGTTTTTAGTTAAAATTCACTTTTCTGGACTTTACTATGTGTTTGTGTATTTTTCTGTGATTTCAGGTATTTTCTGGCTGAAATCGAGGGTCCTGAGCAAAAATCTGATTCAGAGGCTGAAAAGGACTGTAGATGCTGTTGGATTCTGACCTCCCTGCACTCGAAGTGGATTTTTTGGAGCTACAGAAGCCCAATCGGAGCGATCTCAATGACGTTGGAAAGTATACATCCTGGGCTTTCCAGCAATGTATAATAGTCCATACTTTGCCCAAGATTTGATGGCCCAAACCGGCGTTGAAAATCAGCTTCAGAATTCCCAGCGTTTAACGCCGGAACTAGCATAAAAATTGGAGTTAAACGCCCAAACTGGCATAAAAGCTGGCGTTTAACTCCAGAAAAAGTCTCTACACATGGAAGCTTCAATGCTCAGCCCAAGCACACACCAAGTAGACCCCGGAAGTGAATTTTTACGTCATTTACTCATTTCTGTATACCCTAGGTTACTAGTTCACTATTAATAGGACCTTTTGATATTGTATCTCTACCTCATGACACTTTACACATTTCTCATTGTATCTTCTACAGCATGAGTCTCTAAACCCCATGGTTGGGGGTGAGGAGCTCTGTTGTGTCTTGATGGATTAATGCAATCATTACTGTTTTTCATTCAATCATGCTTGCTTCCATTCTAAGATATCACTTGTTCTTAAACCTGATGAATGTGATGATCCGTGACACTCATCATCATTCTCAACTATGAACGTGTGCCTGACAACCACCTCCGTTCTACCTTAGATTGAGTAGATATCTCTCGGATTCTTTAATCGGAATCTTCGTGGTATAAGCTAGAATTGATGGCGGCATTCAAGAGAATCCGGAAGGTCTAAACCTTGTCTGTGGTATTCTGAGTAGGATTCTGGGATTGAATGACTGTGACAAGCTTCAAACTCCTGAGGGCTGGGCGTTAGTGACAGACGTAAAAGAATCACTGGATTCTATTCCAACCCGATTGAGAACTGACAGATGATTAGCCGTGCTGTGACAGAGCGCGTTGAACATTTTCACTGAGAGGATGGGAGGTAGCCATTGACAACGGTGAAACCCTACAAACAGCTTGCCATGGAAGGAGACTTGCGTTTTTGAAGAAGAAGACAGTAGGAAAGCAGAGGTTCAGAAGACAGAGCATCTCCAAAACCTCAACCTGTTCCCCATTACTGCAAAACAAGTACTTATTTCATGTTCTTTTGCTTTTTACAATCAACCCGGATAATTATTGATATCCTGACTAAGAGTTACAAGATAACCATAGCTTGCTTCAAGCCGACAATCTCCGTGGGATCGACCCTTACTCACGTAAGGTATTACTTGGACGACCCAGTGCACTTGCTGGTTAGTTGTGCGGGATTGCAAAAGTGTGATTGCAATTTCGTGCACCAAGTTTTTGGCGCCGTTGCCGGGGATTGTTCGAGTTTGGACAACTGACGGTCTATCTTGTTGCTTAGATTAGGACTGTTTTATTTTTGTTGGTTTAGAGTCTTTTGTTTGAGTTTAGTTTCATATTTTAAGTTTGGTGTTAATTGCATGCTTTTGTTTTCTTTTAATTTTTTTTTAAAATTTGCATGTTCTTAGTCCTGTCTTGTTCTTTAAAAATTCTAAGTTTGGTGTCTTCTTTGTGTTTTTCCTTTAAATTTTTGAAAATTTGTGTTTGATTTTCTAAAAATTTTAAGTTTGGTGTCATTTTGTTGTTTTTCTCTTTCCTCATTTCAAAAAAAAATCAAATCTTTTTCAAAATAATTTTCAATCATATTTTTTAATTGCCAATTCCAAAATCTTTTTAATTAGTTGATTGATTTAGTTTTCAATTTGCTTTGATTTTATTTTCTTTTAGTTTTCAAAATTTTATTTTATTTTTCCTTTTTGTTTTATTTTATTATTTTCGGTCATTATTTTAAAAAAAAAAATTAATCTACTTGCAATCCATATCATTGCCCTTTCTCCATCATGGATCTAAGTGGAATTGAGCAGTCCAGAAGGACTCTGGGGTCATATGTTAACCCCATTACAGCTGCATATGGGAGTAGCATCTGTATACCTCCCATTAAAGCAAGCAGCTTTGAGCTAAATCCTCAACTCATTATCATGGTGCAGCAAAATTGCCAGTATTCCGGTCTTCCACAGGAAGAACCTACTGAGTTTCTGGCACAATTCTTACAAATTACTGACACAGTACGTGATAAAGAGGTGGATCAGGATGTCTACAGACTACTACTGTTTCCATTTGCTGTAAAAGATCAAGCTAAGAGGTGGTTGAATAACCAACCTACAGCAAGCATAAAGACATGAAAACAGTTATCAGACAAATTCCTGAATCAATTTTACCCTCCAAAAAGGATGACACAGCTAAGGCTGGATATCCAAGGCTTTAAACAAGAGGATAATGAATCCCTTTATAATGCCTGGGAGAGGTATAGAGGTATGCTAAGAAAATGCCCCTCTGAAATATTTTCAGAGTGGGTACAGTTAGACATCTTCTATTATGGGCTTACAGAAAAAGCTCAGATGTCTCTAGACCACTCAGCAGGTGGATCTATACATATGAGGAAGACGATTGAGGAGGCTCAAGAGCTTATAGATACTGTTGCTAGAAATCAACATTTGTACTCTAGCAATGAGTTCTCCACAAAAGAAGAAGTTATGGCAGTAGCCACTGATCCTAATCCTCAAGAACAGATGATTGAGCTTAATCAGCAATTACTCCTTATGACAAAATAATTAGCAGAATTTAAAGAGATGCTCCAAGACACTAAAAATGCTAACAAGAATATGGAAGCACAATTGAATCAGACAAGACAGCAACTATCTAAACAGATAATAGAAGAATGCCAAGCTGTTAAATTAAGGAGTGGAAAGACATTGAATGTATCAACTCAAAGCAGCAGAAAGCTAAGAAAGGAACAACTGACAGAGGATGACCAACCAACTACCCAAGATCCCTCTGAGGACAGTAAGAGCCCAGAGAGGAATGATTCTGGCGTTCAAACGCCAGAAAAGGGTAAGAAAGTGGCGTTAAACGCCCAATGGGTAGCCACTTCTGGCGTTCAAACGCCAGAAAAGGGTTGCAATCTGGCGTTAAATGCCCAAAAAGCACCTAATCCTGGCGTTCAAATGCCACAAAGGGGTCAGACACTTGCAAGTGCTGATAGCAACCCCCTTAAGCAGGCTTCTCCAACCACTTCTGTAGGAAATAAACCTGCAGCAACTAAGGTTGGAGAATATAAAGCCAAGATGCCTTATCCTCAGAAACTCCGCCAAGCGGAACAGGATAAGAAATTTGCCCGCTTTGCAGACTATCTAAGGACTCTTGAAATAAAGATTCCGTTTGCAGAGGCACTTGAGCAAATACCTTCTTATGCTAAGTTCATGAAAGAGATCTTAAGTCATAAGAAGGATTGGAGAGAAACTGAAAAAGTTTTTCTCACTGAAAAATGCAGTGCAGTCATATTAAAGAGCTTACCAGAGAAGTTTAAAGATCTTGGAAGCTTTATGATACCATGCACATTAGAGGGTACTTGTACCAAGAAAGCTCTATGTGATCTTGGGGCAAGTATCAACCTAATACCTGCATCCACTATCAGAAAGCTTGGCTTGACTGAAGAAATCAAACCAACCAGGATATGTCTCCAACTTGCTGATGGCTACATTAAATACCCATCAGGCATAATTGAGGACATGATTGTCAAGGTTGGGCCATTTGCCTTTCCCACTGACTTTGTAGTGCTGGAAATGGAGGAGCACAAGAGTGCAACTCTCATTCTAGGAAGACCTTTCCTAGCAACTGGACGGACCCTCATTGACGTCCAAAAAGGGGAATTAACCCTGACTGAAAGTCTTGAATCAGAGCTAGATGACATCTTTAAAGATGTTCAGCCTGATCTGGAGGAACTAAAGGAAATAAAAGAAATTCTGAAAATTCCTTAGGAAGAAGATAAGCCTCCTAAACCAGAGCTCAAGCCACTACCACCATCCCTGAAATATGCATTTTTGGGAGAAGGTGACACTTTTCCAGTTATCATAAGCTCTGCTCTAAATCCACAGGAAGAGGAAGCACTAATTCAAGTGCTAAGGACACACAAGACAGCTCTTGGGTGGTCCATAAGTGATCTTAAAGGAATTAGCCCAACAAGATGCATGCACAAGATCCTATTGGAGGATGATGCTAAGCCAGTGGTTCAACCACAAAGGCGGCTAAATCCAGCCATGAAGGAGGTGGTGCAGAAAGAGGTCACTAAGTTACTAGAGGCTGGGATTATTTATCCTATTTCTGATAGCCCCTGGGTGAGCCCTGTCCACGTTGTCCCCAAGAAGGGAGGCATAACAGTGGTTCATAATGAAAAGAATGAACTGGTTCCTACAAGAACAGTTACAGGGTGGCGTATGTGTATTCACTACAGAAGGCTCAATACAGTCACCAGAAAGGATCATTTTCCTTTACCATTCATAGACCAGATGCTAGAGAGACTAGCAGGTCATGAATACTATTGCTTTTTGGACGGCTACTCAGGTTACAACCAAATTGTAGTAGATCCTCAGGACCAAGAGAAAACAGCATTTACATGTCCTTCTGGAGTATTTGCCTACAGAAGGATGCCTTTTGGTCTGTGCAATGCACCTGCAACCTTTCAGAGGTGCATGCTCTCTATCTTCTCAGATATGGTAGAGAAATTTCTGGAAGTCTTCATGGATGACTTTTCAGTATTTGGAGACTCATTCAGCTCCTGCCTTAACCATCTAGCACTTGTTCTGAAAAGATGCCAAGAGACCAACCTAGTTTTAAACTGGGAAAAATGTCACTTTATGGTGACTGAAGGAATTGTCCTTGGGCATAAAATTTCAAACAAAGGAATAGAGGTAGATCAAGCTAAAGTTGAAGTAATTGAAAAATTACCACCACCTACCAATGTTAAGGCAATCAGAAGCTTTCTGGGGCATGCAGGATTCTACAGAAGGTTTATAAAGGATTTTTCAAAAATTGCCAAACCTCTGAGCAATCTGCTAGCTGCTGACACTCCATTTATTTTTGATAATGAGTGTTTGCAGGCGTTTGAAACTCTGAAGGCTAAGCTGGTTACAGCACCAGTCATCTTTGCACCAGACTGGACATTACCATTTGAACTAATGTGTGATGCCAGTGACCATGCCATTGGTGCAGTATTAGGACAAAGGCATGGTAAGCTTCTGCACGTCATTTATTATGGCAGTCGTATTCTAAATGATGCACAGAAGAACTACACAACCACAGAAAAGGAGTTACTTGCAGTGGTTTATGCCATTGACAAGTTCAGATCTTATTTAGTAGGATCAAAAGTGATTGTGTACACTGACCATGCTGCTCTTAAATATCTACTCACAAAGCAGGATTCAAAACCCAGCCTCATAAGATGGGTGTTGCTTCTGCAAGAGTTTGATATAGAAATAAGAGACAGAAAAGGGACAGAGAATCAAGTAGCTGATCACCTGTCCCGGATAGAACCAGTAGCAGGAGCATCCCTCCTTCCTACTAAGATCTCTGAAACCTTTCCGGATGAGCAATTGTTCGCTATTCAGAAAGCTCCGTGGCTTGCAGACAGTGCAAACTATAAGACTCAAGGTTCTCCTTCTATAACCATGGAGAGGAAGCATGAAGAGCTTCTCTCAAAACAGAGTCAAACAGAGCCCCCACAGTCAAACTCTAAGTTTGGTATTGGGAGGTCACAACCAAACTCTAAGTTTGGTGTTGGAAAGGTTCCAACATTGCTCTGAACATCTGTGAGGCTCCATGAGAGCCCACTGTCAAGCTACTGACATTAAAGAAGCGCTTGTTGGGAGGCAACCCAATGTTATATTTATCTATTTTCCTTTGTTATTTTATGTTTTCTGTAGGTTGATGACCGTGGAAAGTCACAAAATCAATTGAAAAAGCAAAAACAAAATGGAAAACAGAAAGAAAAACAGCACACCCTGAAGGGAAACTTGCTGGCGTTTAAACGCCAGTAAGGGCAGCAGATTCATAAGAACCGACTAACTATCTTTTTATTTATATATTTTTTTAAATAAAAGGGGTAAATTTACCCATTTTGGTTTTTTATTTCTAGGCCAGTTCATTTTGAATTTGGTAGTTTGACCGTGGAATTTTGTTCTTTCTTTATTTCCGGAATATGAGTGTGTGACTTGTTCTAATTGATCTTATTGCAAATACAGAACAAAAATAAATGATCTGTCATCTTCCTGGGGAGTTATACATTTGTGTATTGATAAGACCATTCACTATTTCTTGAAGCTCGATCTCTCCCCCGGATGAACCATAGAGCCAAGAGAAACCATGAACCAGAATAGAAGAGCTTGCCCCACCCATGAGTAAATATTTCGTAGTAGCCTCATTAGACCGTAAGAAGTCCATTTTATGAAAAAAAAAATGTGACCAATTAACCAACCTCCAAAACCACTTGTTAAAAACAACAATTTTTTGTTGCATCTAAACATATAGATGTTTACTAATCTGACTAATATACATAATGCAAATTATTTGCGTCCAATAGGATTTGAACCTATACCAAAGGTTTAGAAGACCTCTGTCCTAATGGGCGTTTAACGCCCAGTCTAGCACCATTCTGGGCGTTTAACGCCAGAAAGGGGCACCAGACTGGCGTTAAATGCCAGGAATGGGCACCAAGCTGGCGTTAAACGCCAGAAATGGACACCAGCCCGGCGTTTAATGCTAGGATTGATAGAAGGAGCATTTTTGCTCGCGACTTAGTACAAGAATGAATTATCCTTGACACCTCAGGATCTGTGGACCCCACAGGATCCCCACCTACCCCACCACTCTCTCTCTTCTTTCTTCTTTTGCTCGAGGACGAGCAAACCTTCTAAGTTTGGTGTGGTAAAAGCGTTGCTTTTTGTTTCTTCATAACCATTTTTGGCACCTAAGGCTGGAGAAACCTCTAGAAAGAGGAAAGGGAAGGCAAAAGCTTCCACCTCAGAGCCATGGGAGATGGAGAGATTCATCTCAAGGGATGCACTTTCCTCCACAAAACTATTGGGAGCAAATCAACACCTCCCTAGGAGAATTGAGTTCCAACATGGGACAACTAAGGGTGGAGCACCAAGAACATTCCATCCTCCTCCATGAAATTAAAGAAGATCATAGAATCATGAGAGAGGAGCAACAAAGGCAAGGAAGAGACATTGAGGAGCTCAAGCACTCCATAAGATCTTCAAGAGGAAGAACAAGCCGCCATCACTAAGGTGGACCCGTTCTTTAATCTCCTTGTTCTTTATTTTCTATTTTTCGAATTTTTATGCTTATGTTTATCTATGTTTGTGTCTTATTACATGATCATTAGTATTTTAGTGTCTATGCCTTAAAGCTATGAATGTCCTATGAATCCATCACCTTTCTTAAAATGAAAAAATGTTTTTATTACAAAAGAACAAGAAGTACAGGATTTCGAATTTATCTCTGAAACTAGTTGAATTAGTTTGATGTAGTGACAATACTTTTTGTTTTCTGAATGAATGCTTGAACAGTGCATATGTCTTTTGAATTTGTTGTTTTAAGAATGTTAAAATTGTTGGCTCTTGAAAGAATGATGGAAAAGGAGAACTGTTATTGAGGATCTGAAAAATCATCAAATTGATTCTTGAAGCAAGAAAAAGCAGTGAATCAAAAAAAAAGAGAAGAGAAAGAAAAGAAAGAGAAAAAGAAAAAGAAAGAAATAAAGTTGTGATCCAAGGCAAAAAGAGTGTGCTTAAGAACCCTGGACACCTCTAATTGGGGACTCTAGCAAAGCTGAGTCACAATCTGAAAAGGTTCACCCAATTATGTGTCTGTGGCATGTATGTATCCGGTGGTAATACTGGAAGACAGAGTGCTTTGGGCCACGGCCAAGACTCATAAAGTAGCTGTGTTCAAGAATCAACATTCTTAACTAGGAGAATTAATAACACTATCTGAGTTCTGAGTTCCTATGGATGCCAATCATTCTAAACTTCAAAGGATAAAGTGAGATGCCAAAACTGTTCAGAAGCAAAAAGCTACTAGTCCCGCTCATCTAATTGGAGCTAAGTTTCTTTGATATTTTGGAGTCTATAGTATATTCTCTTCTTTTTATTCTATTTTGATTTTCAGTTGCTTGGGGACAAGCAACAATTTAAGTTTGATGTTGTGATGAGTGGATAATTTATACGCTTTTTGGCATTGTTTTTAGTATGTTTTTAGTATATTTTAGTTAGTTTTTATTATATTTTTATTAGTTTTTAGTTAAAATTCACTTTTCTAGACTTTACTATGAGTTTGTGTGTTTTTCTATGATTTCAGGTATTTTCTGGCTGAAATCGAGGGTCCTGAGCAAAAATCTGATTCAGAGGCTGAAAAGGACTGCAGATGCTGTTGGATTCTGACCTCCCTGCACTCGAAGTGGATTTTTTGGAGCGACAAAAGCCCAATTGGCGCGATCTCAATGGCGTTGGAAAGTAGACATCCTGGGCTTTCCAGCAATTTATAATAGTCCATACTTTGTCCAAGATTTGATGGCCCAAACCGGCGTTGCAAATCAGCTTCAGAATTCCCAGCGTTTAACGCCGGAACTAGCATAAAAATTGGAGTTAAATGCCCAAACTGGCATAAAAGCTGGCGTTTAACTCCAGAAAAAGTCTCTACACATGGAAGCTTCAATGCTCAGCCCAAGCACACACCAAGTGGACCCCGGAAGTGGATTTTTACGTCATTTACTCATTTCTGTATACCCTAGGTTACTAGTTCACTATTAATAGGACCTTTTGATATTGTATGTCTACCTCATGACACTTTACACGTTTCTCATTGTATCTTCTACAGCATGAGTCTCTAAACCCCATGGTTGGGGGTGAGGAGCTCTGCTGTGTCTTGATGGATTAATACAATCATTACTGTTTTTCATTCAATCATGCTTGCTTCCATTCTAAGATATCACTTGTTCTTAAACCTGATGAATGTGATGATCCGTGACACTCATCATCATTCTCAACTATGAACGTGTGCCTGACAACCACCTCCGTTCTACCTTAGATTGAGTAGATATCTCTTGGATTCTTTAATCGGAATCTTCGTGGTATAAGCTAGAATTGATGGCGGCATTCAAGATAATCCGGAAGGTCTAAACCTTGTCTGTGGTATTCTGAGTAGGATTCTGGGATTGAACGACTGTGACAAGCTTCAAACTCCTGAGGGCTGGGCGTTAGTGACAGACGCAAAAGAATCACTGGATTCTATTCTAACCCGATTGAGAACCGACAGATGATTAGCCGTGCTGTGATAGAGCGCGTTGAACATTTTCACTGAGAGGATGGGAGGTAGCCATTGACAACGGTGAAACCCTACATACAGCTTACCATGGAAGGAGACTTGCGTGTTTGAAGAAGAAGACAGTAGGAAAGCAGAGGTTCAGAAGACAGAGCATCTCCAAAACCTCAACCTGTTCCCCATTACTGCAAAACAAGTACTTATTTCATGTTCTTTTGCTTTTTACAATCAACCCTGATAATTATTGATATCCTGACTAAGAGTTACAAGATAACCATAGCTTGCTTCAAGCCGACAATCTCCGTGGGATCAACCCTTACTCACGTAAGGTATTACTTGGACGACCCAGTGCACTTGCTGGTTAGTTGTGCGGGATTGCAAAAGTGTGATTGCAATTTCGTGCACCAACGAGGATAAACTGGCTTTTTTATCCTGCTCAAAGACTCTCAGGTCTTTATTTTATCTTTAGCACTAACCATTGTGGCATTAACTTCTACTATGTTGACTGACAAATTGAATGGCTCGACATAATTTGAGTCAGCAGCAAATGGTTCAGTGTCCACCTTCATAGTAGTTTTATCCTTAAACTTCAATCTTCCCTCCTCAATTTCCTTTTGTATCAAGTCCCTGAAACGGACGCAATTGTTAGTGGTATGCGAAAATACCTGATGAAACTTACAAAATTTATTATTCTTTATTTCATCAGTTGTAGGCATCTTTTTTTCTTCAAGTAAAATAAGCTGCTTATCTTTTAATAAAACCTCAAATATTTGATCTACCTTAGAAATATCAAAAGAATAAGTTTTATTTTCAACTTTAGAATAAGAAGAAAATTTTTCTTTTCCTTTAACAGGCTTCAAAGATTTGCATACATAAGGAGGACCTCCACGTAATTTGACAATATAAATCTCTTTCTCATCTGAATCACTATTATCAGAAAAACAATCAACATATGCAACCTTTTTTGAACCCTTTTTAAAATTTTCTTTTTCTTTCTTAATTTGTTCTATCTGTCTTACTCTCTCAGCTAATTAGGAAAGATCTAAAGTATGTTGATTAACAAGTTTCTTCCTAACTCCAAATTCTAGCCCATTAGTAGCCATTTTGACAACTTCAGATTTTAGAATTGGAGTAAAACATTTATTCCTCATGTTTCTAAACCGTTCCAAATAAGTGTCAATGGATTCTCCTTCTGCACGCTTGACAGAGAATAAATCTGTAAGACTAACTTTCAATTCACTTCAGAAAAATTGATCATGAAAATTTCTTTCTAACTGCGCCCAAGAATGAATAGAATTTGGTCTCAAATTGGAGAACCATGTAAATGTATTTTTTGTTAAAGAAGAAGGAAAGTATCTCATCTTGAGATATTCATTAGAAGCTGCTTCCCCAATTTCAACAGTATATCGAGCAATATGCTCTACTGTAGACTTATTTTCTTCTCCAAAAAATTTTGTAAGAGATTTTGGAATTTTCCAACTCCTTGGAAGCTCTGCTTGTTGGACACATTCAGGAAAAGTAGACACAAAATATGGCATATTTAATCAACCAACATTAAATCCCAAACAGTTTAAAACTTGTTCAACATTTCTTGCTAGATTATAATGCCTCCCTAAGTTGTTTTTTCTAAGTCTTTCCAATATATCATCAGCATTTTGACCATGTCTAGGCATATGGACATCATAATTAGGAATTACTCCACCATTTTGATTGACATTATCAAATCTTAAACCCTGATTATCATTTTCTTCTAAATTTACCACAGTAGCAATCCTATTGACTTGTGTATTTAATTGTTCAATTCTAGTGTTTGTGTTTTCTAAAAGAGGATTTAAAACTGTCATCATTTGATGAGTTAACATGTTTACTAGATCATGGTGGCTTTCATCCATTTGTTGCCTAATATTTGCTAAAGATCCCACAGTTTGACTAGGTTGGTTAACAAGCATTGCTCTTGACATGTCAGAAAATACAGGTCTGGAATTTTCTACCCTAGTGACAGTGGACATAGTAGAATTAGATGCACTATTATTTCCTGTATTAATAGCATGTGAAAAATTTTGTTGTGATACGTATGAACCTGACACCCCAGAAACAGGTACATTTGACATGCCATATGGATTTTGATAAAGAAGATTTTGAAAAGTTGAGTAGAGAGGCACATGCAATCCTTGTGTCACCATGGGAGGACATACCCCAGTGGCAAGCCATATGGCGGCCACCCCACAGTATTTATATGAGTTGCATTTAACTCTGTATGGGCATGGCCAATGCCATCACATGCCTCACTGACATCAAGGTAGGCTCTGCATTTGAAATCACAGGAGAATTCCCGGATTCATTTTCTCTAATCTCATCACTAGAAGTAGAAGAAGATGCTGTAGAAGTATTTGACATGTCAACTGACGCTGATTTCCTTGGCTCTGGATGCACGAACTTACCACTGCGTAACCACATGCAAACTCAAAAACTCATGGTTTTCTTTTTGACAATTACAATCTATTGACAAAGTCCCACCGGACGTGCCAATTTGTTTTACTCAAATTTTTGTTCCATTGTTAACAACAAATAAATCAACAATTTTCGAGTTTTGTTTCACAATCTTAATTCAAGGAGCGGAAACGACTCCTTTTGTGGGTGTCTCAAAGTCTCAATTGTAGTTTCGAAAGTAAAATTAAAGATAAAAAGAAAAACATACAAGGTGTCGGAGGCAAAGTAAAATGCAGAAATTAAGACAAACAGGAAATTAAAAAGAAGATGAAAGAAAAAACATGAATGTAAAAGAGAAAAAGACGTAAAAGTAAAGGAATTTTATTAATAAAAACTAGGAAAAAGCAAAGTACAAGTGTTCGAGTTCAGAAGAATTACTTAGGATTCCCAATTTTACTCTGTGATGCCAAGGGGCTGAGAGGGTTTTTGGGTTTCTAAGTGTTTTCCAAGAAGAACTGAACTGATTACAACGTGTTCCTAAAGCTCTATTTATAGACTAGACTAATCTCAACGGGCAGTTACTCTTTGTACACCACTTGCAGAAAATTTAAATTTCTTGTAACTGTTTCCGCACTTCTTGCTTGATGTTAATTTCAAAATTTAAATAAATAACCAACTATCAAATGATCTAATTTAATTTAAAATAGATATAAATATTATATATAGGAACATTACCAAATAACTAATTATTTATTTTTATAATTTTCTTATAAAAATAATATTTTGTCTAACACTAAGTGATAATAATTTTTTGCCTAACAATTCCTAAACAGGCCATGAGTTCACGTGTCAGTTGGTTGCCCACACCTGACAACATCCCTGAGATAAGTGTTATGTATCGTCGTCCCTATCTCAGAAAATATCTCCTCCATGAGCGTTACGTATCGTCGTCCTCATGGAGGATTATTCATCTGGTCTCCAGTGAGCGTTACGTATCGTCGTCCTCATAGAGCCATACTCACAGTCTCGTGTGAGCATTACGTATTATCGTTCCCACCAAGCTGTACTCTTAGTTTCAAGTCTAGTGGCCATTACGTATCGCTATCTCTATCGATTAAAATTCGTTTCCTCCACGAGTGTTACGTATCATCATAAGTATTTGTTTTCAATACAAAATATCAATGTATTGATTTTGAATTATTTTCTATTAATTAAAATAATTACCAGATTAAAATACTAAATATTTTCTCTTTCTTTTCCTTCTAACTTTTATGCTTTAAAGTTGCAAGACTAATTTTGTGAGGAATGAAAAATAAATTTACTGCTTATTAATTCTCAAGTAATTACTTTTTGTAATTTTGCACATAATATAAATAGTTTTTATGCCATTATTATTTAGTTAGGACTATTATAATTGCGCGAGTAAATTCTCATAGTGGTCTACGAGATTGATGTCGTGCACCAAAATTGTCTCTGAGATTCTAATTGCACCAATTACATCCCTGAGATTGAAAAAATTGCACCATAGTAGTCCCTGACCCGTTTTCCGTTAACGACGTGTTGACATGGCTTGATGACGTGGACCTCTGGTGACACGTGTCACCTCATGGTTTGGCCACGTATAATGGTATGATGATGTGTCGGCCAACGACACGTGGCATGCTGACATGGATGGGTATACCACGTGTCACAATACTATTTTGCCACGTGTCAGATTATGTCACGTGTCGCAATGTTATTTGTCCACATGTCATCCACTATGTCATCGTTACATGTGCACCAACTTAGTCCCTTACTTTGCATCAAATGACTCATTTTAGTCCCTGAAATTAAATGTTGTACACCAAATTAGTCCCTTCATCAGTTTTTTCTCATTTTTTTATAAATTTAAAATTCTCATTATATATTTGAATACACTAATTTTAATTTTATCTTTTCACAAGTTATTTAAATACAAGTGTTTTTATAAAATATTTTTAAAATATTAGTTTTAATTATACAATTTTTTTCTACAATATTTTATTAAAAAAATTATGTGACATATTGATATTGATTTAATAAAGAGTGTAAGTTAAGAGTATAATAATATTTCTTAATACAATTTTTTTAATATTTAACACTTTAATAAATATTTTAGAAATACTTGATAAGGCACTTATTAACTAATATAAATTCATTATTCTTATCCATTTTAAGAATGTCCGATTTCCCATATAATTAACTTCTCAATAAATTAATAAGATAGATTTATACTGTCGATTATAATAATTCATTTTATCTATAACTTAGGTGACTTTTTCATATATTACACTATTAATCAATATAAGTACTTATTGTAACCATAACTTGAACAGTATTAACAGATACAAATAAACACAAGAGGCAATGATAAAATTTTGGTTTTAGTTAACATGTACTCTAATGATACAAGTTAACATTATTAATTAAAAATTTATTATAAAATATGTATAATAAAAAAATATAATTAAAATTAGTGTATAAAAAATATCGAGAATTTTAAATTTATAAAAAAATGAGAAAAAACTTATGAAGAGACTAATTTGGTGCACGGCATTCAATTTCAAGGACTAAAATGAGTTATTTGATGTAAAGTAAGGGACCAATTTGGTGCACATGTAACGATGACATAGTGGATGACACATGGACAAATGGCATTACGACACGTGGCATAATCTGACACGTGGCAAAAATAGTATTGTGACACATGTCATACCCATCCACGCCAACATGCCACATGTCGTTGACCGACACGTCATCATATTGTTACACGTGGCCAAACCATAAGGTGACACGTGTCACGAGAGGTCCACATCATCAAGCCACGTCAGTGCGTCGTTAATGGAAAACGGGTCAGGGATTATTATGGTGCAATTTTTTCAATCTCAGAGACGTAATTGGTGCAATTAAAATCTCAGGAACGATTTTAGTGTACGGCGTCAATCTCGAAGACTACTATGAGAATTTACTCTAATTGCGCAATGAATTTTCATCTATATTAGTATTTAAACTTATTCTCCTTCTTATTGCTGAATTTTAGTGTACTATACAAAAGATTTTTTGTTATTATTAGTATTGAACTTGATCATTGCCAATTATGTAGATAGGTAGTATATTTGGAAGATTCTTCTTATCATCCTATAAGCTTCTGGTTATTATTTGGCATATTTAGTTTTTTTCTATTTTTGTAATTGAGTTTACTTTTAATCTAGACCCTTTTTTATTTTTGCTTCATTTTTCTTTTTGTATCCTGTTATACAAATTTATATTCATAATATTAAAAAAAATTCTTGAATTTTTAGCTTTTGAAATCTGTTGTTAAAGTTTTTTTGGAAAGTAAAATGGGTGAGTAGACCGTGGATGAGAATATCATTCTAAAATATTGTAATCGGTTATATTTTTTTTAGTTTTATCACGTTGTAGGCATTTTAAATGGAGGAATTTTAATGTTTTAAGTTCTCTCCACAATTATATTTTGATTTGATCTAATTTCATAAATTTATTATATTAATAGTCAATTAAGACGTCTAGATGTGTGTTGGCGTGTCATTTAATGTGTCACATTAACAAATTTTGACACCATCAACAAACAAAGTGACAGAATGACTAATTTGACTAATTTAAAATTTTTTAAAAGACGAATTTGATTAAAAAAATTTTCAAATACCACTTTAAAAAACGAATGATCTTTTAGAGATTAATTTAATTATTTATTCTTTTTTATTAAAATACTAATATTTCTATATAATTAATAAATTAATTTTTTATTATTTCTATATAATTATTAAACTACTAACATTATTCTATATTTTTTATTTTGTATTTCTAAATAAAATAACTCTTTATTCATTTAATGTTTAATTTCATTTACCTTCTGATCAGCTTTTAGTTGTATTTGTTTTTTCATTCTTTTTGGAATCTTAGTGTTGCCTATTGCATTTATGACCTTTATATATCGATTATTAACAATAATATTATGTAATCATTTCTACTTGAATCTACATTAATAATGAATATGTAAGGATGAATTTCAATTTTTTATTCATAATAAAAAATTTATATATGTTAATTTAATTCGATTAAAAGCGGATATTATGCTATCTGTTACGGTCTAGTCCAGGCCATTCACGGGTCAACCCGACCCATTGATGACCCGACCCAAACGGTCGGGCACGTACAGCTCACTTAGCGACCCGGACACGCGTCCTTGACAACTCTCCACTGCAGCTGTGGGAGGAAGCTTCGAGGAAGGTGGGTCTGCCCTTGATGGGCCCATCTCTGACACGGTATAAATGGGGAATGACCTGTCCCTCCCCCAAGGTACGTACATACACCATTCTACCCCTTTCTCGCCTATACACTCTACTGACTTGGGCGTCAAAGTGTCTTTGCAGGTGACACCCCTCTTCACATCGAAAGCTCGGGACGTCGGTCCACCAACTTTTCCTTTGCCCCTTGACCTCAGGTTACACCCCACCAAATCAACCGAGAACCACTCCCGAACCGTCCGGTAACCGAGATACCGAACATTGGCGCCGTCTGTGGGGACGCCTTAATGGAGATTGTGCCAGGTCCAAGGGACTACGGCCGCGCGGCGGGCCTCGAAGGGGCAGCCTCTATTGCCTCCCCCCCGCGAGCGGTTAAGATCCCCACCACGACGAACCGAGCCACAATCAAGAGCCCGTGAAAGACCCCCCTTCGGGGGAACGGGTAGCGACAGCACTAGGATAATGCAAGAACTGCGCCATAGGGTGCAGAACCTGGAACGCCAATTAACAGGTCAGGAGCATCACCAAGAGACTTCCGACCCCGACTACTCCCAGTCTCCCGAAAGTCGAGGGAGAAGCTCCCACTGAAGTAGTCGCTTCCGACATAATCCTGTCTCGAGATCGGAATCGAAAAGTAGCCGGAAGGACCAGGAACACCCTAGAAGACGAAACGACACAATCATTTAAGCCCGAGGTAAGCGGGCATGCATCATGAGGCGAGACCGCGAAAATGAAGAAGAGAGGCCAATGGGAACACGACAACCCGTCATCATGGGCGCCACCCCATTCCATCGTTCCGTCCTCGAGGTCTGGTTGCCAAAGCACTTTGACAAACCAATGGACATGAGGTACGACGGGACCCAAGACCCGCAGGAGCACCTCACAGCCTTTGAGGCCAGAATGAACCTGGAGGGAGTGGGAGACGAAGTAAGGTGCCGCAACTTCCCGGTTACCCTAGCAGGCCCTGCGATACGGTGGTTCAATAGCCTTCCGCAAGGATCCGTGGCTGGCTTCTCGGATATCAGCCGTGCCTTCTTAGCACAGTTCACCACCATAATTGTGAAGGCCAAACACCCGATCAATCTGCTCGGTGTCACTTAGAAAAAGGGCAAAACGACCAGGAAGTACTTAGATCGTTTCAATGATGAATGTTTGGAAATTGAAGGGTTAACAGACTCGGTCGCTAGTCTCTGCCTGACGAATGGACTCCTTAATGAGGACTTCAGAAAGCACATCACCACAAGACCGGTCTGGATGATGCATAAGATTCAAACGGTAGCCCGTGAATACATTAATGATGAGGAAGTCAGCCAAGTTATTACTGCCAACAAACGGCAGCCCTCCTACCCTCAACCCAGGCAGCACGACAATGGAGAAAGAGAGAAGGAACACGCTAGAAACGACGGCCCAAGCAAGGCACCCAGGCCGTTTCCTCGTGTGGGAAAATTCACCAATTACACTCCCCTCACCCTTCCCATCATGGAGGTTTACCAACAGATAGCTGAGAAGGGAATCTTGTCAAAGCCCCGTCTGCTGAAAGACCGAACTGGTGGGAATAAGAGCCTCTACTGTGATTACCACAAGGGCTACAGACACAAAATGCAGGACTATTTCGACCTGAAAGACGCACTAGAAAAAGCAATCAAGGACGGGAAACTAGCTGAATTCTCTCATCTCATCAGGGAACCAAGGAGAGAGGTCGCGACCACGATGGGGAAGACAAGACCCGAACGGTGAAGCGGCGACAAGAGCCAAGGGACGAGGACCACGGTCTTACCATGGTGAATGTAGTAACCGTGAGAAACACGGCCCCAAGATCGAGATCCCCCCACAGAAAAGATGCCAAAGTCCTAGCGATCTCCTCCTCCCCTTCACAAAGTTCCAAAAGGGCCCCATCCATTTCTTTCGGCCAGGAAGACCGATGGTTCGACGAGATCTTGGAAAACTCCCCATAGTCATCACGGCCAGGGTGGGAACCGGCCTCGTCAAACGGATCCTTATAGACACAGGGGCAGACTCGAATATTATGTTTCGCAACGTCTTCGACGCATTAGGACTGCGGGACACCGACCTGACGACTCACCAGCACAATGTCGTAGGGCTAGGCGATCACTTCATCAAGGCAGACGGGATAATCTCCCTGCCGGTCTCCATTAGAGGAGAATAGGGACGGAGATCGGTTATGGCCGAGTTCATAGTTCTGCGAGACTCCACGGCCTATAACATATTAGGGAGAAAGACCATCAACGATGTCGGAGCAATAATCAGCACAAAGATGCTAGTGATGAAGTTTGTCACAGACAACGGATCTGTGGGATCCATAAAAGGAGAGTTGGAAACAGCGGTCGCTTGCGACAATACCAGCCTTTCCTTGAGGAAAAAGTCCAAAGAAGCATCGGGGGTGTTTCTCGCCGACTTGGATGCCCGAGTAGATGACAACCCTAGACCAGAACCAGAGGGAGACCTAGAGAAGTTCAGGGTCGGGGACACGGAGGAAAAGTTCACGTTCGTGAATAGAAATCTCCCGCACGAATTAAAAGAACCTTTGGTAGAAATGATCAGGGCCAATGGCGACTTATTCGCCTGGACGCCAGCCGATATGCCGTCAAGCCTGGAGCCCGACCAGTGGCTCAGAGGAGAAGGAAGATGTCACAAGAAAGAGCAGATGAGGTGGCTAAGCAAACGGCCAGCCTCCTAGAAGCAGGTTTTATTCGAGAACTAGACTACTCAACCTGGTTGTCGAATGTAGTTCTGCTAAAAAAGTACAACGGGAGATGGAGAATGTGTGTAGACTACTCCAATCTTAACAAAGCATGCCCCAAGGACTGCTACCCCCTTTCCAATATTGACGTGCTTGTTGATGCAGCGGCAAGATACCGGTACCTTAGCTTTATGAACGACTACTCTGGCTACAATCAGATACCGATGCACCGGCCTGACGAGGACAAGACAGCATTCATAACACCAAAAGGAATCTACTGCTACAAGGTGATTCCCTTTGGCTTAAAAAATGCGGGAACCACATACCAGAGACTAATGAACAAGATATTCAGCGATCTCATAGGCAAGACGGTAGAAGTCTATGTAGACGACATCCTCGCGAAGACCATCCGACTAGATGATCTCCTGGGCGACTTGAGAAACGTGTTCGCATCCCTCTGACAAAACGGCATGAGGCTCAACCTGCTCAAATGTGCCTTTGCCATGGAGGCCAGAAAATTTCTGGGATTCATGATCACTCAAAAGGGGGTAGAAGTCAATCCTGAAAAATGCCAAGTAATACTACAAATGAAGAGCCCAGGCTGTATCAAAGACGTCCAGAGGTTGGCAGGAAGACTCACCATGCTATCCCGCTTCCTCGGAGCGTCGGCGGAAAAAGTCCTTCCAATTTTCAATCTAATGAGGAAAGGAATAGTGTTCAAATGGACCCCTGCATGCGAAGAAGCGTTCAAACACTTCAAAGAGATCCTGGTAGCACCCCTCACACTCCGGAGGCCCAAAGGCGGGGAACCACTTTACCTATACCTGGCCATAACGGAAGGGGCGCTCGCGGCAGTCTTGGTGGGGGAAGAAGGAAAGGCCCAACAGCCAATCTACTTCGTGAGTAGAGCGCTACAAGGAACAGAAATGAGGTATAGCGAATTGGAAAAACTGGCACTGGCGCTCTTGACCTCTTCCTGCAGACTAAAGCAATACTTCCAAGGCCACCAGATCGTTGTGAGAACAGACCAAGGAATCCACCAGGTACTCCAAAAACCCGACCTAGCAGGAAGAATGATGACTTGGGCCATTGAACTCTCCCAATACGACCTGCGGTATGAGCCCTGGCACGCAATCAAGGCACAAGCAATAGCCAACTTTCTGGTAGAAGTAACGGGGGACCCCACCGAGGAAACGGGCACGCGGTGGAGTCTCCACATGGACGGAGCCTCCAACCAAAAGTCCGAAGGAGCCGGGGTGATCTTGGAAAGTTCTGTCGGGGTCGTATACGAGCAATCGATCAAATTTGAGTTCCCGATATCAAATAACCAAGCGGAATACGAGGCCCTCTTAGGGGGCTTGGCCTTAGCTCGTAAAGTCGGAGTAACAAGGCTTGAGGTGTGCAGCGACTCACAGGTCGTCACCTCTCAGGTAAACGGGAGCTACCAGGCCAGAGACTCGTTGCTACAAAAGTACCTGGAAAAGGTTAAAGAATTGAGCAGCCAGTTCGATGAGGTCACGATCCAACATGTCCCGAGGGAAAGAAACACATGAGCGGATCTCCTATCCAAGTTAGCAAGCACAAAACCAGGAGTAGGCAACCGATCTCTCATCAAAGGCATGCTAAAGGAACCGGCAGTTACCCTCCACCTGACAAAGGCAAACCCCTCCTAGTTGGACCCAATCGTCGATTTCCTCGAAAGCAGCAGACTCCCTGACGACGAGAAAGTAGCCAAAGCGTTGAGAAGGGAGGCAGCCAAGTACACAACTATACAGGGACAACTTTTCAAAAAGGGACTCAGCCAGTCCATATTGAAGTGCCTACATCCCGAGCAAACGGACTACGTGCTCAAGGAGGTCCATGAAGGATGCTGCGGCCACCATATCGGGGGCAAAGCCCTAGCAAGAAAGCTCATCCGAGCCAGATACTACTGGCCATCAATGATGGAAGACTCCAAGGAATTTGTGAAAAAATGCACCAAGTGTCAAGAGAACGCCAATTTTCACAAAGCACCAGCTTCCGAACTAAGCCTACTCACGACCTCCCGACCTTTCGCCCAATGGGGAGTCAACCTCCTTGGACCTTTCCTAGTCAGCCCAGGGGAAGTCAAATGCCTCATAGTCGCCATCGACTACTACACCAAGTGGATGGAGGCCGAGGCACTAGCCAGCATATCCTCAGCCAATTATAGAAAGTTTATGTGGAGGCAGGTGATAACTCGGTTCGGCATCCCAGAAGTCGTCGTCTCAGACAACGGGACACAATTCACTGACAAGAAGTTCATAGAATTCCTCAACGGCCTTGGTATAAAGCAGAAGTTCTCTTCGGTAGAACACCCCCAAACAAACAGACAGGTCAAATCCGCAAATAAGGTGATCTTACAAAGCCTCAAAAAATGGTTGGGTGACAAGAAAGGTGCATGGACCGACGAACTTGCTTCAGTCCTTTGGTCTTACCGTACAACCGAGCAATCCACCACAGAAGAAACCCCCTTCCGCCTGACATATGGAGTAGACGCAATAATACCCGTGGAAATCGTCGAGCCGAGCCTGCGACTACTTCTGAAAGGGGTAGAAGAAGCAGTGGAGAAAGACTTAGTAGATGAGGCAAGGGAGATGGCCCATTTGACAGAAGTAGCGCTAAAGCAAAGGAAAGCCCTGCGTTATAACGCCAAAGTGCTCAAGAGGGAATTTGAAAAGGATGACCTGGTCCTGCGACGCAATGACATAGGGCTCACGACCCAAGGGGAAGGAAAGCTCGCGGCAAATTGGGAAGGACCCTACAGGGTCAAAGAGGTGCTCAGCAAAGGCGCATACAAGTTGGAGAAGCTCAATGGCAGGGAGATACCGAGAACTTGGAACGTAGAAAACTTGAGAAGATTTTATTCCTAGCTCGATGATAAGGGGATAATTTATACGCTTTTTGGCATTATTTTTAGTATGTTTTTAGTATGATTTAGTTAGTTTTTAGTATATTTTTATTAGTTTTTAGTTAAAATTCACTTTTCTGGACTTTACTATGAGTTTGTGTATTTTTCTGTGATTTCAGGTATTTTCTAGCTGAAATTGAGGGACCTGAGCAAAAATCTGATTCAGAGACGGAAAAGGACTGCAGATGCTGTTGGATTCTGACCTCCCTGCACTCGAAGTGGATTTTTTGGAGCTACAGAAGCCCAATTGGCACGCTCTCAACGGCGTTAGAAAGTAGACATCCTGGGCTTTCCAGCAATGTATAATAGTCCATACTTTGCCCGACATTTGATGGCCAAAACCGGCGTTGCAAATCAGCTTCAGAATTCCCAGCGTTTAACGCTGGAACTGGCATAAAAATTGGAGTTAAACGCCCAAACTGGCATAAAAGCTGGCGTTTAACTCCAGGAAGAGTCTCTACACGAAAATGCTTCAATGCTCAGCCCAAACACACACCAAGTAGGCCCGAAAGTGGATTTTTCTGTCATTTACTCATTTCTGTAAACCCTAGATCACTAGTTCTCTATTAATAGGATCTTTTGACATTGTATCTGTACCTCATGACACTTTACACGTTTCTCATTGTATCTTCTACAGCATGAGTCTCTAAACCCCATGGTTGGGGTGAGGAGCTCTGCTGTGTCTTGATGGATTAATGCAATTACTACTGTTTCTCATTCAATCATGCTTGCTTCCGTTCTAAGATATCACTTGTTCTTAAACCTGATGAATGTGATGATCTGTGACACTCATCATCATTCTCAACCATGAACGCGTGCCTGACAACCACCTCCGTTCTATCTTAGATTGAGTAGATATCTCTTGGACTCCTTAATCGGAATCTTCGTGGTATAAGCTAGAATTGATGGCGGTATTCAAGAGAATCCGGAAGGTCTAAACCTTGTCTGTGGTATTCTGAGTAGGATTCAAGGATTGAATGACTGTGACGAGCTTCAAACTTGCGATTGTGGGGCGTTAGTGACAGACGCAAAAGAATCACTGGATTCTATTCCGACATGATCGAGAACCGACAGCTGAATAGCCGTGCCGTGACAGGGTGCGTTGAACATTTTCACTGAGAGGATGGGAGGTAGCCATTGACAATGGTGAAACCCTACATACAGCTTGCAATGGAGGGAGCCTAGCGTGCTTGAAGAAGAAGACAGTAGAAAAGCAGAGGTTCAGAAGATAGAGCATCTCCAAAACCTCAACCTGTTCCCCATTACTGCAAAACAAGTACCTATTTCATGTTCTTTTGCTTTTTACAATCAATCCTGATAATTATTGATATCCTGACTAAGAGTTACAAGATAACCATAGCTTGCTTCAAGCCGACAATCTCCGTGGGATCGACCCTTACTCACGTAAGGTATTACTTGGACGACCCAGTGCACTTGCTGGTTAGTTGTGCTGGATTGCAAAAGTGTGATTGCAATTTCGTGCACCAAGTTTTTGGCGCCACTGCCGGGGATTGTTCGAGTTTGGACAACTGACGGTCTATCTTGTTCCTTAGATTAGGACTGTTTTATTTTTGTTGGTTTAGAGTCTTTTATTTGGGTGTAGTTTCATATTTTAAGTTTGGTGTCTTTTGCATGCTTTTGTTTTTCTTTTAATTTTCGAATTTGCATGTCCTTAGTCCCTTTTTGATCTTTAAAAATTATAAGTTTGGTGTCTTCTTTGTGTTTTTCTTTAGGTTTTCGAAAATTCATGTTTGATTTTCTGAAAAATTTTAAGTTTGGTGTCTCTTTGTTGTTTTTATCTTTCCTCTTTTCAAAAAAAAATATATATACATATATATCTTGATTACTATTCACATCAATTCCCTTTTCTCCATAATGGACATAAATGGGAATGAACAGTCCAAAAGGACTCTGGGGTCATATGCTAACCCCATTACAGTTGCATATGGGAGTAGCATCTGTATACCTCCCATCAAAGCAAGCAGCTTTGAGCTAAACCCTCAACTCATTATCATGGTGCAGCAAAATTGCCAGTATTCCGGTCTCCCACAAGAAGAACCTACTGAGTTTCTGGCACAGTTCTTACAAATTGCTGACACAGTACGTGATAAAGAGGTGGATCAGGATGTCTACAGATTATTACTGTTTCTATTTGCTGTAAAAGATCAAGCTAAGAAGTGGTTGAATAACCAACCTACAGCAAGCATAAAGACATGGAAACAATTATCAGACAAATTTCTGAATCACTTTTACCCTCCAAAAAGGATGACACAGCTAAGGCTGGACATCCAAGGCTTTAAACAAGAGGATAATGAATCCCTTTATAATGCCTGGGAGAGGTATAGAGGTATGCTGAGAAAATGCCCCTCTGAAATGTTTTCAGAGTGGGTACAGTTAGACATCTTTTACTATGGACTTACAGAAAAAGCTCAGATGTCTCTAGACCACTCAGCTGGTGGATCTATACATATGAGGAAGACGATTGAAGAGGCTCAAGAGCTTATAGATACTGTTGCTAGAAATCAACATTTGTACTCTAGCCATGAGTCCTCTACAAAAGAAGAAGTTATGGCATTAGCCATTGATCCTAATCCTCAAGAACAGATGGTTGAGCTTACTCAACAATTACATCTGATGACAAAACAGTTAGCAGAATTTAAAGAGATGCTCCAAGAGACTAAAATTGCTAACAAGAACATGAAATCACAGTTGAGTCAGGCAAAACAGCAGCTATCTAAACAGATAACAGAAGAATGCCAAGCAGTTTAACTGAGGAGTGGGAAGACACTAAATAATACTGCTCAACGTAGCAAAAAATCAGTAAAGGAACAATTGACAGAGGATAGCCAGACCACTATCCAAAATCCCTCTGAGGACAGTAAGAGCCCAGAGAAGAATACTATTGGCGTTCAAACGCCAGAAAAAGAGGGAAAGCTGGCGTTAAACGCCCATTCCCTACCCAGTTCTGGCGTTCAAACGCCAGAAAAGGGGGAAAAGTTGGCGTTAAACGCCCATTTTCCACCCAATCCTGGCGTTCAAACGCAAAAGGGGAACCAGACACCTGAGAGTGCTGATAGTAACCCCTCTAAAAAGGCTTCTCCAACCACCTCTGTAAGGAATAAACCTGCAGCAACTAAGCTTGAAGAGTATAAAGCCAAGATGCCTTATCCACAGAAACTCCGCCAAGCGGAACAGGATAAGCAATTTGCCCGCTTTGCAGACTATCTAAGGACTCTTGAAATAAAGATTCCGTTTGCAGAGGCAATTGAGCAAATACCTTCTTATGCTAAGTTCATGAAAGAGATCTTAAGCCATAAGAAGGATTGGAGAGAAACTGAAAAAGTGTTTCTCACTGAAGAATGCAGTGCAATCATTCTGAAAAGCTTACCAGAAAAGCTTCAAGATCCAGGAAGCTTTATGATACCATGCACATTAGAAGGTGCTTGCACCAAGATAGCCCTGTGTGACCTTGGAGCAAGTATCAATCTAATACCTGCATCCACTATCAGAAAGCTTGGGTTGACTGAAGAAGTCAAACCAACCCGGATATGCCTCCAACTTGCTGATGGCTCCATTAAATATCCATCAGGCATAATTGAGGACATGATTGTCAAGGTTGGGCCATTTGCCTTTCCAACTGACTTTGTAGTGCTGGAAATGGAGGAGCACAAGAGTGCAACTCTCATTCTAGGAAGACCTTTCCTAGCAACTGGACGAACTCTCATTGATGTACAAAAAGGGGAAGTAACCCTAAGAGTCAATGAGGATGAGTTCAAGTTGAATGCTGTAAAAGCTATGCAGCATCCAGACACACCAAATGACTGCATGGGCACTGACATTATTGACTCTTTGGTGGAAGAGATCAATATGACTGAAAGTCTAGAATCAGAGCTTGAGGACATCTTCAAGGATGCTCAGCTTGATCAGGAAGAACCAGAGGAAACAAAAGAATTTTTGAAAATTCCTCAGGAGGAGGATAAGCCCCCCAAACCTGAACTCAAACCACTACCACCATCCCTGAAGTATGCATTTCTGGGAGAGGGTGGCACTTTTCCAGTGATTATAAGCTCTGCTTTAAATCCACAGGAAGAGGAAGCACTGATTCAAGTGCTAAGGACACACAAGACAGCTCTTGGGTGGTCCATAAGTGATCTTAAGGGCATTAGCCCAGCAAGATGCATGCACAAGATCCTATTGGAGGATAATGCCAAACCAGTGGTCCAACCACAAAGGCGGCTAAATCCAGCCATGAAGGAGGTCACTAAATTACTAGAGGCTGGGATTATTTATCCTATTTCTGATAGCCCCTGGGTGAGCCCTGTCCAAATTGTCCCCAAGAAGGGAGGCATGACAGTAGTTCATAATGAAAAAAATGAACTGGTTCCTACAAGAACAGTCACAGGGTGGCGCATGTGTATTGACTACAGAAGGCTCAATACAGCCACCAGAAAGGATCATTTTCCTTTGCCATTCATAGACTAAATGCTAGAAAGACTAGCTGGGCATGATTATTATTGCTTTTTGGATGGCTATTCAGGCTACAACCAAATTGCAGTAGATCCTCAAGACCAAGAGAAAACAGCATTCACTTGCCCTTCTGGCGTGTTTGCCTACAGGAGGATGCCTTTTGGTCTGTGTAATGCTCCTGCCACCTTTCAGAGATGCATGCTATCCATCTTCTCTGATATGGTAGAGAAATTCCTGGAAGTCTTCATGGATGACTTCTCAGTATATGGAGATTCATTCAGCTCCTGTCTTAACCACCTAGCACTTGTCCTGAAAAGGTGCCAAGAGACTAACCTGGTTTTAAACTGGAAGAAATGTCACTTTATGGTGACTGAAGGAATTGTCCTTGGGCACAAAATTTCAAACAAGGGAATAGAGGTGGATAAGGCAAAGGTAGAGGTAATTGAAAAATTACCACCACCTGCCAATGTTAAGGCAATCAGAAGCTTTCTGGGGCATGCAGGATTCTACAGAAGGTTTATAAAGAATTTTTCGAAAATTGCAAAACTTCTGAGCAATCTGCTAGCTGCTGACACACCATTTGTGTTTGACACACAGTGTCTGCAGGCATTTGAGACCCTGAAAGCTAAGCTGGTCACAGCACCAGTCATCTCTGCACCAGACTGGACATTACCATTCGAATTAATGTGTGATGCCAGTGACCATGCCATTGGTGCAGTGTTGGGACAGAGGCATAACAAGCTTCTGCACGTCATTTATTATGCTAGCCGTGTTCTAAATGATGCACAGAAGAACTACACAACCACAGAAAAAGAGTTACTTGCAGTGGTCTATGCCATTGACAAATTTAGATCCTATTTAGTAAGATCAAAAGTGATTGTGTACACTGACCATGCTGCTCTTAAGTACTTACTCACAAAGCAGGATTCAAAACCCAGGCTCATAAGGTGGGTATTGCTTCTGCAAGAGTTTGATATAGAAATAAGAGACAGAAAAGGGACAGAGAACCAAGTAGCTGATCATCTGTTCCGACTAGAACCAGTAGCTAGGGCGTCCCTCCCTTCTACTGAGATCTCTGAGACCTTCCCAAATGAGCAACTCTTTGCCATTCAGGAAGCTCCATGGTTTGCAGATATTGCAAATTATAAAGCTGTGAGGTTCATACCCCAGGAGTACAGCAGAGTACAAAGAAAGAAATTAATTTCTGATGCCAAGTACTACCTATGGGATGAGCCTTATCTCTTTAAGAGATGTGCAGACGGAATAATCCGCAGATGTGTGCCCAGAGAGGAAGCACAAAGAATCCTATGGCATTGCCATGGATCACAATATGAAGGACACTTTGGAGGTGAGCGAACAGCAACCAAGGTCCTTCAATGCGGATTCTACTGGCCTACTCTCTATAGAGATGCCCGAGAGTTTGTGCGTAACTGTGACAGTTGCCAAAGAGCTGGTAACTTGCCTCATGGTTATGCCATGCCTCAGCAAGGGATCTTAGAGATTGAATTGTTTGATGTATGGGGAATTGACTTCATGGGCCCTTTCCCACCATCATACTCAAACACTTATATTCTAGTGGCAGTAGACTATGTATCTAAATAGGTGGAAGCAGTTGCCACACCCAATAATGATACCAAGACCGTGCTGAAATTCCTACAGAAACACATCTTCAGCAGGTTTGGTGTTCCCAGAGTACTTATCAGTGATGGAAGTACTCATTTCTGCAATAAACAACTATACTCTGCTATGGTTAGATATGGAATTAGCCACAAGGTAGCAACTCCGTATCACCCATAGATAAATGGGCAAGCTGAGGTCTCTAACAGAGAGCTCAAAAGAATCCTGGAACGGACTGTTATTGCCCGTAGAAAGGATTGGGCAAAGAGCTTGGATGATGCTCTGTGGGCATACAGAACAGCATACAAGACTCCTATAGGAACCTCTCCATACCAACTGGTGTATGGAAAGGCCTGTCATCTGCCCGTGGAACTGGAACATAAAGCCTACTGGGCAACCAGATTCCTAAACATGGATGCTAAGTTAGCTGGTGAAAAAAGATTGCTCCAGCTAAATGAGCTAGAGGAATTCAGACTCAATGCCTTTGAAAATGCAAAAATCTATAAGGAAAAGGCAAAGAAGTGGCATGACAAGAAATTGTCATCCAGAGTCTTTGAGCCAGGACAAAAGGTCCTGCTCTTCAACTCTAGGCTCAGATTATTTCTAGGAAAGCTTAAGTCCCGCTGGAGGGGTCCATATGTGATTACAGGAGTATCACCATATGGATATGTTGAGCTTCAGGATAATGATTCTGACAAGAAGTTCATTGTCAATGGACAGAGGATCAAGCATTATCTTGAAAGCAATTTTGAGCAAGAATGCTCAAAACTAAGACTTGAGTGATTTTCAGTGAAGGTCCAGCTAAAGACGGTAAAGAAGCGCTTACTGGAAGGCAACCCAGTGATTAGAAGGGCATCAGTTCTGTCTAATCAAGGTTTGATACATATTCCTAAAAGGCAATTATTAAAATTGAAGGAATTCACAGAGTTACAGAAGGATTCAGTGCAAAAAGCAGAGAAAAATAGCTTACTGGCGAAAAAACGCCAGTAAGGGGCATTCTGGGCGTTAAACGCCAGAATGGGCACCATTCTGGGCGTTTAACGCCAGGTGTGCAGCATCCTGGGCGTTAGCAAAACGCCCAGTGATAAAGGGATTCCTGGCGTTTAACGCCAGCCAGGATACCTGGCTGGGCGTTAAACGCCCAAATAGGCCACCAAGTGGGCGTTAAACGCCAGAATGGATACCATTCTGGGCGTTTAACGCCAGAAAGGCAGGGGGAGGAGATTTTGTTTCCCAATTTAATTTTTTTCAAACTTTCTTGTTTTGATCCATATCTTTCTCCATAAACACATTACAAATTTTCATTATTCACCCCCCAATCTCAAAAATTAGAATCTTCTTCAAATCTATTTCAAATTCTTTCCTAGACTCTTTCAAAAAACTCAATTATCTCCTCAAATTTTTTCCATATCTTCTCAAATCTCCTTCAAATTTTCGAATATCTCTCCTCCTCTCCTATTTAAACACATTCGGCCACCCTCCTTCCCCACACCATTCGAATTTGCTCTCCTTCTCTCTCCCCTCTTTGCTTTCTTTTGCTTGAGGACAAGCAAACCTCTAAGTTTGGTGTGCTTTCCGTGATCACTAGGCCAAGATTTATCAAGATCATGGCTCCTAGAGGAAAACAAACCAATTCAAGAGGCAAGAAAGAGAATAATCCAAAGGATGTTTGGAGTCAAGAAAAGTTCTTAACCAAAGAACATGCAGACCATTACCACAAAATAATGGGTCTGAGGTCAGTGATCCCGGAAGTCAAATTCAATCTGAAAGAAGATGAATATCCGGAGATCCAAGAGCAAATTCGAAATAGAGGATGGGAAGTTCTAACCAACCCTGAGACAAAGGTTGGAAGGAACATGGTTTAGGAATTTTACTCAAATCTGTGGCTGACAGATAAGCAGAGAATGACTGGAACTGCTTTTTATACCTACAGAACCATGGTCAGAGGGAGAATTATTTACTTCCATCTGGACAAAATAAGAGAGGTCTTCAAATTACCTCAACTGCAAGATGATTGGTGGACGAAATTGTGATCCATATTCTTTAAGTTGTACTCCTTGTAAAATTATGGAATTTGAAAATTGGCACGAGTGATCACAACTCCGTTCAACTAACCAGCAAGTGTACTGGGTCGTCCAAGTAATAAACCTTACGTGAGTAAGGGTCGATCCCACAGAGATTGTTGGTATGAAGCAAGCTATGGTCACCTTGTAAATCTCAGTTAGGCAGATTAAATTTGTTTATGGTTTCGAAAATAGAAATAAGAAAATAGAAATAAATAAAAGGGATAGAATACTTATGCAGATTCATTGGTGGGAATTTCAGATAAGCGAATGGAGAGACTGTATGGCTCAAGAACGCCTACTTTCCTACTGCTTCAACTCAATCCTTCTTACTCCTTTCCATGGCAAGCTGTGTATAGGGGCTCACCGTTCGACGATGGCTACTTTGAATCCTCTCGGGAAAATGGTCCTCTGCGGCTATCACTCGCATGGCTAATCGTCTGGAGGCATCACACTGGCCGAAGGCTACATCCCATCCTCGCAGTGAAAACTACGCTCACGCGCTCTGTCACAGCACGGCTAATCACTGGTTGGTTCCCGCGCCTACTGGAATAGAATCCCTTGATTCTTTTGCGTCTGTCACTAACGCCCAGCACTTGCGAGTCTGAAGCACGTCACAGTCATTCATTACCGGAATCCTACTCGGAATACCACAGAGAAGGTTAGACTTTCCGGATCCTCATGAATGCCGCCATCTATCTAGCTTATACCACGAAGATTCTGTTGGAGAATCTAAGAGATACACATTCAAGCTCGGTTGCATGTAGAACGAAGGTGGTTGTCAATCACGCGCGTTCATAGGTGAGAATGATGATGAGCGTCACATAATCATCACATTCATCATGTTCTTGGGTACAAATGAATATCTTGGAATAAGAATAAGAGAGATTTGAATAAAAGAAAATAGAATTGTATTAATACTTGAGGTACAGCAGAGCTCCACACCCTTAATCTATGGTGTGCAGAAACTCCACCGTTGAAAATACATAAGTGAAAGGTTCAGGCATGGCCGAATGGCCAGCCCCCTAAAACGTGATCAATAGCCTCTTAGGATGAAGAATAAAACAAAACTGAGACCAAAGATGTCTAATACATTAGTAAATCATCCTATTTATAATAAACTAGCTCCTAGGGTTTACATGAGTAAGTAATTGATGCATAAATCCACTTCCGGGGCCCACTTGGTGTATGCTTGGGCTGAGCTTGATCAATCCACGAGCTGAGGCTTCTCTTGGAGTTGAACTCCGAGTTATGACGTGTTTTGGGCGTTCAACTCCGGATCATGACGTTTTTCTGGCGTTTAACTCCAGACAGCAGCATGAACTTGGCGTTCAACGCCAAGTTACGTCGTCAATTTCCGAATAAAGTATGGACTATTATATATTGCTGGAAAGCTCTGGATGTCTACTTTCTAACGCCGTTGAGAGCGCACCAATTGGAGTTTTGTAGCTCCAGAAAATCCATTTCGAGTGCAGGGAGGTCAGATTCCAACAGCATCAGCAGTCCTTTTGTCAGCCTTTTTCAGAATTTTGCTCAAGTCCCTCAATTTCAGCCAGAAATTATCTGAAATCACAGAAAAATACACAAACTCATAGTAAAGTCCAGAAATGTGAATTTAACATAAAAACTAATGAAAACATCCCTAAAAGTAGCTTGAACCTACTAAACACTACCTAAAAACAATGCCAAAAAGCGTATAAATTATCCGCTCATCATAACACCAAACTTAAATTGTTGCTTGTCCCCAAGCAACTAAAAATCAAATAGGATAAAAGGAAGAGAATATACTATAAATTCCAAAATATCAATGAATATTAATTATAATTAAATGAGCGGGACTTGTAGCTTTTTGCTTCTGAACAGTTTTGGCATCTCACTTTTTCCTTTGAAGTTTAGAATGATTGGCTTCTCTAGGAATTTAGAATTTCGGATAGTGTTATTGACTTTCCTAGTTAAGTATGTTGATTCTTGAACACAGCTACTTTTATGAGTCTTGGCCGTGGCCCTAAGCACTTTGTTTTCCAGTATTACCACCGGATACATAAATGCCACAGACACATAACTGGGTGAACCTTTTCAGATTGTGACTCAGCTTTGCTAGAGTCCCCAGTTAGTGGTGTCCAGAGCTCTTAAGCACACTCTTTTGCTTTGGATCACGACTTTAACCACTCAGTCTCAAGCTTTTCACTTGGACCTTCATGACACAAGCACATGGTTAGGGACAGCTTGATTTAGCCGCTTAGGCCTGGATTTAATTTCCTTGGGCCCTCCTATCCATTGATGCTCAAAGCCTTGGATCCTTTTTACCCTTGTCTTTTGGTTTTAAGGGCTCTTGGCTTTTTCTATTGCTCCTTTTTTTTCGCCATTCACTGCTTTTTCTTGCTTCAAGAATCAATTTCATGATTTTTCAGATCATCAATAACATTTCTCTTTGTTCATCATTCTTTCAAGAGCCAACAATTTTAACATTCATAAACAACAAGATCAAAAGACATATGCACTGTTCAAGCATTCATTCAGAAAACAAAAAGTATTGTCACCACATCAATATAATCAAACTAAATTCAAGAGCTATTTTCAAAATTTATGTACTTCTTGTTCTTTTGAATTAAAACATTTTTCATTTAAGAGAAGTGAAGGATTAATGGATTTTATTCATAGCTTTAAGGCATGGTTACATACTAATGATCATGAAATAAAGACACAAAACATAGATAAACACAATATTAAAAATCGAAAAACAGAAAGAAATAAAGAACAAGGAATGAATCCACCTTTAGTGGCGTCTTCTTCTTGAAGGACCAATGATGTTCTTTAGCTCTTCTATGTCCCTTCCTTGCCTTTGTTGCTTCTCCCTCATTGCTCTTTGATCTTCTCTTATGGAGTGCTCATGATGTTCCACCCTTAATTGTTCCACATTGTGGCTCAAACCTTCTAAAGAAGTGTTGAGTTGCTCCCAATAGTTGTTTGGAGGAAAGTGCATCCCTTGAGGCATCTCAGGGATTTCTTGATGATGAGCTTCCTCATGCACCTCTTGAGAACCGTGAGGGGCTTCTCTTGCTTGCTCCATCCTCTTCTTGGTGATGGGCTTATCTTCTTCAATGAAGATGTCTCCTTCTATGATGACTCCAGCTGAGTAACATAGATGGCAAATAAGGTGAGGAAAAGCTAGCCGTGCCATGGGTGAAGGCTTGTCGGCTATTTTGTAGATTTCATTGGAGATGACCTCATGAACTTCTACTTCCTCTCCAATCATGATGCCATGAATCATGATGGCCCGATCCATAGTAACTTTAGATCGGTTGCTAGTAGGAATGATGGAGCGTTGAATGAACTCCAACCATCCTCTAGCTATAGGCTTGAGGTCCAGTCTTCTTAGTTGGACTGGCTTGCCTTTGGAGTCTCTCTTCCATTGAGCTCCTTCCACACAAATGTCCATAAGGACTTGGTCCAACCTTTGATCAAAGTTGACCCTTCTAGTGTAGGGGCGTTCATCTCTTTGCATCATGGGCAAGTGAAACGCCAACCTTACATTTTCTGGACTGAAATCCAAGTATTTCCCCCGAACCATTGTGAGATAATTCTTTGGACTTCATGTCGGATCTTTGGATACTCATTTTTCTTGAGCTTGAAAGGGACCTCAGGGATCACCTTCTTCTTTGCCACAACATCATAGAAGTGGTCTTGATGGCTCTTGGAGATGAATCTTTCCATCTCCCATGACTCGGAGGTGGAAGCTTTTGTCTTCCCTTTTCCTTTTCTAGAGGATACTCCGGCCTTAGGTGCCATTGATGGTAATGGAAAAACAAAAAGCTTATGCTTTTACCACACCAAACTTAAAATATTGCTCGCCCTCGAGCAAGAGAAGAAAGAAGAGAAGAAGAAGAAGAAGAGAATATGGTAGAGAGGGAGAGATGTAGGTTCGGCTAAGTGGGAGAAGATGGGTTTGTGTTGTGTGAAAATGAAGTAGAATGGAAGGGTATTTATAGGGAGAGGGAGGAGGTATGTTCGGCCATTTTGGGTGGGAATGGGTGGGAAATTGGTTTTGAATTTTAAAGGTAGGTGGGGTTTATGGGGAAGAGTGGATGGATGTGAGTGGTGAATGGGGTAATTGGGAAGAGGAATTGAGATGATTGGTGAAAGGTGTTGGGGAGTGTGACATGGGGAAGAGTGAAATAGGATTAGGAGAGTGTGATTAGGATTAAAAGGTAAGGTGGGAATATGGTAGGTGGGGATCCTGTGGGGTCCACAGATCCTGAGGTGTCAAGGAATTTCATCCCTGCACCAAATAGGCATGTAAAATGCCTTTGTGCATCATTCTGGCGTTTAAACGCCCATTGGTGCACATTCTGGGCGTTCAACGCCCATGTAAAGCATGTTTCTGGCGTTGAACGCCAGTTTCATGCTTGTTACTGGCGTTCAGCGCCAATTTTTCCTCTCTGGGCACATTCCTGGCGTTCAGCGCCAAAATGTTGCTTGTTTCTGGCGTTCAGCGCCAGAATGGTGCTCTGTTCTGGCGTTGAACGCCAGCCAGATGCACCTTACTGGCGTTGAACGCCAGCCTGTGCGTCCTCCAGGGTGAAAATTTTTTCTTCTGCTGTTTTTGATTCTGTTTTTAATTTTTATGATTTTTTTCGTGACTCCTCATGATCATGTACCTAATAAAACACAAAATAACAATAAAATAGTATAAAATAGAAATTAGATAAATAAAATTGGGTTGCCTCCCAACAAGCGCTTCTTTAATGTCAATAGCTTGACAGTGGCTCTCATGGAGCCACAAGGTGATCAGGTCAATGTTGTATAGTTGTCCACACCAAACTTAGAGTTTGGATATGGGATCTTAACACCAAACTTAGAGTTTGGTTGTGGCCTCACAACACCAAACTTAGAGTTTGACTGTGTGGGCTCTTCTTGACTCTGAACTAAGAGAAGCTCTTCATACTTACTCTCTTCTGTCACAGAGGGATGGCCATGTGCCTTAAACACAAGGTAGTCCCCATTCAATTGAAGGACTAATTCACCTCTGTTGACATCTATCACAGCTCCTGCTGTGGCTAGGAAAGGTCTTCCAAGGATGATGCAATCATCCTCTTCCTTCCTAGTGTCTAAGATTATGAAATCAGCAGGGATGTAAAGGCCTTCAACCTTTACTAACACGTCCTCTACTATTCCATAAGCTTGTCTCAATGACTTGTCTGCCAGTTGTAATGAGAACAAGGCAGGTTGTACCTCAATGATCCCCAGCTTCTCCATTACAGAGAGTGGCATTAGATTTATCCCTGACCCCAGGTCACATAGAGCTTTTTCAAAGATCATGGTGCCTATGGTACAAGGTATTAAGAACTTGCCAGGATCTTATTTCTTTTGAGGTAGAATTTTCTGAATCCAAGTATCCAGTTCATTAATGAGCAAGGGAGGTTCACTTTCCCAAGTCCCATTACCAAATAACTTGGCATTCAGCTTCATGATAGCTCCTAAATATTGAGCAACTTGCTCTCCAGTCACATCTTCATCCTCTTCAGAGGAAGAATAGTCTTCAGAGCTCATGAATGGCAGAAGGAGATTTAATGGAATCTCTATGGTCTCTATATGAGCCTCAGATTCCTTTGGATCCTTAATAGGAAATTCCTTCTTGCTTGAGGAACGTCCCAGGAGGTCTTCCTCACTAGGATTTTCGTCCTCCTCCTCCCTTGTGCATTCGGCCATATTGACTATGTCAATGGCTTTGCACTCCCCTTTTGGATTCTCTTCTGTATTGCTTGGGAGAGTACTGGGAGGAGTTTCAACGACTTTCTTACTCAGCTGGCCCACTTGTGCCTCCAGATTTCTAATGGAGGATCTTGTTTCACTCATGAAACTGAAAGTGGCTTTTGACAGATCAGAGACTACATTGGCTAAATTAGAAGTGTTTTGTTCAGAATTCTCTGTCTGTTGCTGAAAAGATGATGGATATGGCTTACTATTGCCCAGCCTATTACGTCCACCATTGTTAAAACCTTGTTGAGGTTTTTGTTGATCCTTCCATGAGAAATTTGGATGATTTCTCCATGATGAGTTATAGGTGTTTCCATGAGGTTCACCCATATAATTAACCTCTGCCATGGCAGGGTTCTCAGGATCATAAGCTTCTTCAGAAGCTGCCTCTCTAGTACTGTTGGATGCATGTTGCCATCCATTCAGATTTTGAGAGATCATGTTGACCTGTTGAGTCAACACTTTGTTCTGAGCCAATATGGCATTCAGAGTATCAATTTCAAGAACTCCTTTCTTTTGAGGTATCCCATTGTTCACGGAATTCCTCTCAGAAGTGTACATGAATTGGTTGTTTGCAACCATGTCAATGAGCTCTTGAGCCTCTTCAGGCATTTTCTTCAGGTGAATAGATCCACCTGCAGAATGGTCCAATGACATTTTCGAAAATTCAGAGAGACCATAATAGAATATATCTAATATGGTCCATTCTGAAAACATGTCAGATGGACATCTTTTGGTCAGCTGCTTGTATCTTTCCCAAGCTTCATAGAGGGATTCACCATCTTTTTGTTTGAAGGTTTGAACATCCACTCTCAGCTTGCTCAGCTTTTGAGGAGGAAAGAATTTATCCAAGAAAGCAGTGACCAGCTTATCCCATGAGTCCAGGCTATCCTTGGGTTGTGAATCCAACCATACTCTAGCTCTGTCTCTTACAGCAAAAGGGAAAAGCATGAGTCTGTAGACTTCAGGATCTACTCCATTCGTTTTTACAGTCTCACAGATCTGCAAGAACTCAGTTAAAAACTGATAAGGATCTTCAGATGGAAGTCCATAAAACTTGCAGTTTTGTTGCATTAATGCAACTAGCTGAGGTTTTAGCTCAAAGTTATTGGCTCCAATGGCAGGAATGGAGATGCTTCTTCCATCAAACTTGGACGTTGGCTTTGTGAAGTCACCAAGCATTCTCCTTGCATTATTATTATTTTCGGCTGCCATCTCCTTCTCTTGTTCGAAAATTTCTGAAAGGTTGTTTCTGGATTGTTGTAATTTAGCTTCTCTTAATTTTCTCTTCAGAGTCCTTTCAGGTTCTGGATCAATTTCAACAAGAGTTCCTTTATCCCTGTTCCTGCTCATATGAAAGATAAGAAAACAAGAAAAGAAAGAGGAATCCTCTATGTCACAGTATAAAGATTCCTTTATGTTAGTAGAAAAAGAAGGGGTAGAAGAATGAAGAGGGAGATTCGGATTTTGGATGAAGAGAGGTGGAGAGAAGTGTTAGTAATTAAATAATTAAGTAGAAGAAGAAAAGAGAAAGAGAATTTCGAAAATAATTTTAAAAAGGGGTTAGTGATTTTCGAAAATTAGAGATAAATGTAATTGAATTTAAAATTTGAAATAATTAATTAATTAAAAAGAATTTTTTGAAAAAGAAAGAGATATTTTTCGAAAAATAGAAGAGGGAGAAGTAGTTAGGTGGTTTTGAAAAAGATAAGAAACAAACAAAAAGTTAGTTAGTTGATTGAAAAAGATTTGAAATCAAATTTGAAAAAGATAAAAAGATAAGAAGTTAGATAAGATATTTTGAAATCAAATGTTGAAAAAGATGAAATTTTTGAAAAAGATAAGATAAAAGTTTTAAGAAAAAGATATTTTGAAAAAGATTTAATTTTTTTTTTAAAATGACTTAACTAACAAGAAACTACAAGATAAGATTCTAGAACTTAAAGATTGAACCTTTCTTAACAAGAAAGTAACAAACTTCAAATTTTTGAACCAATCACATTAATTGTTAGCTAATTTTCGAAAATTAGATTAAAAGCTAAGAAAAAGATTTTTGAAAAATAATTTTTAAATTTTCGAAAATAAAAAAATGAAAAGATATGATATTTGAAGAAGATTTTAAAAAGATAAGATTTTTAAAAATTGAAATTTTGACTTGACTTGTAGAAACAACTAATTTTGAAAATTTTGACCAAGTCAATCCAAAATTTCGAAATTTTGAAGGGAAATAAGGAAAGATATTTTTTTGATTTTTGAATTTTTAATTATGAGAGAGAAAACAACAAAATACTCAATGCATGAAATTTTTAGATCAAAACCATGAATGCATGCAAGAATGCTATGAATGTCAAGATGAACACCAAGAACACTTTGAAGATCATGATGAACATCAGAACATAATTTTGAAATTTTTTGATGCAAAAAACATGCAAGACACCAAACTTAGAAATCTTTAATGCATGGAAAATATGAATGCAAAATGCACATGAAAACAACAACACACAAAACAAGAAAACATCAAGACAAACAAGAAGACTTACCAAGAACAACTTGAAGATCATGAAGAACACCATGAATGCATGAATTTTCGAAAAAATGCAAGAAAAATTTTTAAAGCATGCAATTGACACCAAACTTAAAAATTGACTCAAACTCAACAAGAAACACAAAATATTTTATTTTATGATTTTATGAATTTTTTTTTTTAATTTTATTAATTTTTTTCAAAAATAAGTTTAGAAAAACGAAAAATAAAAGAAAAATTTTGAAAAAGATTTTTGAAAAGAAAATTACCTAATCTGAGCAACAAGATGAACCGTCAGTTGTCCATACTCGAACAATCCCCGGCAACGGCGCCAAAAACTTGGTGGACGAAATTGTGATCCATATTCTTTAAGTTGTACTCCTTGTAAAATTATGGAATTTGAAAATTGGCACGAGTGATCACAACTCCGTTCACTAACAGCAAGTGTACTGGGTCGTCCAAGTAATAAACCTTACGTGAGTAAGGGTCGATCCCACAGAGATTGTTGGTATGAAGCAAGCTATGGTCCCTTGTAAATCTCAGTTAGGCAGATTAATTTGTTTATGGTTTCGAAAATAGAAATAAAAAATAGAAATAAATAAGGATAGAATACTTATGCAGATTCATTGGTGGGAATTTCAGATAAGCGAATGGAGAGACTGTATGGCTCAAGAACGCCTACTTTCCTACTGCTTCAACTCATCCTTCTTACTCCTACGGCTAATCACTGGTTGGTTCCCGCGCCTACTGGAATAGAATCCCTTGATTCTTTTGCGTCTGTCACTAACGCCCAGCACTTGCGAGTCTGAAGCACGTCACAGTCATTCACCCGGAATCCTACTCGGAATACCACAGACAAGGTTAGACTTTCCGGATCCTCATGAATGCCGCCATCTATCTAGCTTATCCACGAAGATTCTGTTGAGAATCTAAGAGATACACATTCAAGCTCGGTTGCATGTAGAACGAAGGTGGTTGTCAATCACGCGCGTTCATAGGTGAGAATGATGATGAGCGTCACATAATCATCACATTCATCATGTTCTTGGGTACGAATGAATATCTTGGAATAAGAATAAGAGATTTGAATAAAAGAAATAGAATTGCATTAATACTTGAGGTACAGCAGAGCTCCACACCCTTAATCTATGGTGTGCAGAAACCCCGTTGAAAATACATAAGTGAAAGGTTCAGGCATGGCCGAATGGCCAGCCCCCTAAAACGTGATCAATAGCCTCTTATGAAGAATAAACAAAACTGAGACCAAAGATGTCTAATACATTAGTAAATCATCCTATTTATAATAACTAGCTCCTAGGTGTACATGAGTAAGTAATTGATGCATAAATCCACTTCCGGGCCCACTTGGTGTATGCTTGGGCTGAGCTTGATCAATCCACGAGCTGAGGCTTCTCTTGGAGTTGAACTCCGAGTTATGACGTGTTTTGGGCGTTCACTCCGGATCATGACGTTTTTCTGGCGTTTAACTCCAGACAGCAGCATGAACTTGGCGTTCAACGCCAAGTTACGTCATCAATTTCCAAATAAAGTATAGACTATTATATATTGCTGGAAAGCTCTGGATGTCTACTTTCCAACGCCGTTGAGAGCGCACCAAATGGAGTTTTGTAGCTCCAGAAAATCCATTTCGAGTGCAGGGAGGTCAGATTCCAACAGCATCAGCAGTCCTTTTGTCAGCCTTTTTCAGAATTTTGCTCAAGTCCCTCAATTTCAGCCAGAAATTATTTGAAATCACAGAAAAACACACAAACTCATAGTAAAGTCCAGAAATGTGAATTTAACATAAAAACTAATGAAAACATCCCTAAAAGTAGCTTGAACCTACTAAAAACTACCTAAAAACAATGCCAAAAAGCGTATAAATTATCCGCTCATCAATGATCCTGAATCCTTTAATAGGAGGATGGTGAGAGCAGATAAAGGGTTAGATCAAGTTCTAGAGGACATATGCCTCCCTGGAACTAAATGGATAACCAATTCAAAAGGTGTCCCAAACCAACTCAAGAGGGGAGACCTCAAACCAATTGCAAGAGGTTGGCTAGACTTTATTGGGCGTTCCATATTACCCACTAGCAACCGTTCTGAGGTTACCATCAAGAGAGCAGTGATGATTCATTGCATTATGCTTGGAAAAGAAGTGGAGGTTCATCATCTGATTGCTTGTGAGATCTACACAATTGCAAAATAAGAATTCCACTGAAGCCAAACTGGCTTACTCAAGCTTGATCTCCTTGCTCTGTAAAGAGGCTGGGGTGAAGATGGGAGTAGATGAGTTCATACCCATTGAACATCCAATCACCAAGAAGTCAATGGAAGGACAAATGCAAGACAATTCTATCAAAAAGAGGGCGCAGGAGTTCCCCCCTGAATTTCCTGAAATTGACTACTGGGCCAGCCTAGAAGCATCTATCACCAAGTTACAAGAAACTATGGAGCAACTTAAGGAAGAACAGCAGAATCAGAACTGCATGCTCTGCAAATTGCTGAAGGAACAAGAGAAGCAGGGGCGTGAACTTCAAGAGATAAAACGCCAAAAAGCTCTCCCCTCAAGTGGAGGGAGCATCCACTTCTCAAAATCAAGGTTGTTGAGTCCTAACTCTGTGATAACCTCTATCATTAGGAGCCTATTTAAATTTTTTGTTTTCTATTACTATTAGTCTTATCTTATTCTATTTTTTGAGTCTTGTTCTTAATTTATGATTAATAAAATTTAAAGTTCATGTCTTAAGCTATGAATGTCCTATGAATCCATCACCTCTCTTAAATGAAAATGCTTTAATCACAAAAGACAAAGTACAGGATTTCGAATTCATCTCTGAAACTAGTTGAATTAGTTTGATGTGGTGACAATACTTTTTGTTTTCTGAATGAATGCTTGAACAGTGCATATGTCTTTTGAATTTGTTGTTTTAAGAATGTTAAAATTGTTGACTCTTGAAAGAATGATGGAAAAGGAGAACTGTTATTGAGGATCTGAAAATCATCAAATTGATTCTTGAAGCAAGAAAAAGCAGTGATTCAAAAAAAAAGAAAGAAAAGAAAAGAAAGAAATAAGTTGTGATCCAAGGCAAAAGAGTGTGCTTAAGAACCATGGACACCTCTAATTGGGGACTCTAGCAAGCTGAGTCACAATCTGAAAGGTTCACCCATTATGTGTCTGTCCAAGGCAAAAGAGTGTGCTTAAGAACCCATGGACACCTCTAATTGGGGACTCTAGCAAAGCTGAGTCACAATCTGAAAAGGTTCACCCAATTATGTGTCTGTGGCATGTATGTATCCGGTGTAATACTGAAGACAGAGTGCTTTGGGCCACGGCCAAGACTCAAAGTAGCTGTGTTCAAGAATCATCATACCTAACTAGGAGAATCAATAACACTATCTGAATTCTGAGTTCCTATAATGCCAATCATTCTGAACCTCAAAGGATAAAGCGAGATGCCAAAACTGTCGGAAGCAAAAGCTACTAGTCCCGCTCATCTAATTGGAACTAAGTTTCTTTGATATTTTGGAGTCTATAGTATTCTCTTCTTTTTATTCTATTTTGATTTTTCAATTGCTTGGGGACAAGCACAATTTAAGTTTGGTGTTGTGATGAGCGGATAATTTATACGCTTTTTTGGCATTGTTTTTAGTATGTTTTTATATTTAGTTAGTTTTTAGTATATTTTTATTAGTTTTTAGTTAAAATTCACTTTTCTGGACTTTAATATGAGTTTGTGTGTTTTTCTGTGATTTCAGGTATTTTCTGGCTGAAATTGAGGGACCTGAGCAAAAATCTGATTCAGAGACGGAAAAGGACTGCAGATGCTGTTGGATTCTGACCTCCCTGCACTCGAACTGGATTTTCTGGAGCTACAGAAGCCCAATTGGCACGCTCTTAACGGAGTTGGAAAGTAGACATCCTGGGCTTTCCAGCAATGTATAATAGTCCATACTTTGCCCGACATTTGATGGCCCAAACCGGCGTTGCAAATCAGCTTCAGAATTTCCAGCGTTTAACGCTGGAACTGGCATAAAAATTGGAGTTAAACGCCCAAACTGGCATAAAAGCTGGCGTTTAACTCCAGGAAGAGTCTCTACACGAAAATGCTTCAATGCTCAGCCCAAGCACACACCAAGTGGGCCCGGAAGTGGATTTTTCTGTCATTTACTCATTTCTGTAAACCCTAGATCACTAGTTCTCTATTAATAGGATCTTTTGACATTGTATCTGTACCTCATGACACTTTACACGTTTCTCATTGTATCTTCTACAGCATGAGTCTCTAAACCCCATGGTTGGGGGTGAGGAGCTCTACTGTGTCTTGATGGATTAATGCAATTACTACTGTTTCTCATTCAATCATGCTTGCTTCCGTTCTAAGATATCACTTGTTCTTAAACCTGATGAATGTGATGATCTGTGACACTCATCATCATTCTCAACCATGAACGCATGCCTGACAACCACCTCCGTTCTATCTTAGATTGAGTAGATATCTCTTGGACTCCTTAATCGGAATCTTCGTGGTATAAGCTAGAATTGATGGCGGCATTCAAGAGAATCTGGAAGGTCTAAACCTTGTTTGTGGTATTCTGAGTAGGATTCAAGGATTGAATGACTGTGACGAGCTTCAAACTTGCGATTGTGGGGCGTTAGTGACAGACGCAAAAGAATCACTGGATTCTATTCCGACATGATCGAGAACCGACAGCTGAATAGCCGTGCCGTGACAGGGTGCGTTGAACATTTTCATTGAAAGGATGGGAGGTAGCCATTGACAACGGTGAAACCCTACATACAGCTTGCCATGGAGGGAGCCTAGCGTGCTTGAAGAAGAAGACAGTAGGAAAGCAGAGGTTCAGAAGATAGAGCATCTCCAAAACCTCAACCTGTTCCCCATTACTGCAAAACAAGTACCTATTTCATGTTCTTTTGCTTTTTACAATCAATCCTGATAATTATTGATATCCTGACTAAGAGTTACAAGATAACCATAGCTTGCTTCAAGCCGACAATCTCCATGGGATCGACCCTTACTCACGTAAGGTATTACTTGGACGACCCAGTGCACTTGCTGGTTAGTTGTGCGGGATTGCAAAAGTGTGATTGCAATTTCGTGCACTACTCGAGCACGCCGGCTAGGCGGTTTGGCGACTTTAGTGATTCACTGTCGTTTAAACTCTTACTACGACTATATCTCTATTTAACTGCCGATTAATGTTTACTTAACAAATTTGCTCTTCCATTTTTGCTCAACTACGCACCCTATAATAAATACGTCCCTCGTAAATGAACGATAAGCGGGACAACAACACGGCACCCCGGGACTGATCACTTCGGAAGCCAACCAAGTTAAAAAGCCATAATAAACGGCCACGATAATAATAAAGGCACAACGTGGCCCCGCCAAAAATACCAACATAACGGTAAACGAATAAACGAGCAACGAGTATAGGGAAATAACATACTACTGGACAAACTAAAAAATGTATCCACAAACCGACCAAATGGCTAATAAAGTACGACAAAAAGTTTCAAAAGTTTTACAACAGAGCCACGAAAAACACAAGGTACAAGAGATCACTTCCTAGGCATATCGACAATCTTGCCATCCTTAATCGTCTTGAAAACGCCGATTGCCGATGTGTTGAAGTCCGGAGCAATGTCTTCACCTGAGCCTTAAGAGCCTCTTCGGTCATGAAGATCGCACTCTTTCCTTGTTCTCTAACCTTCTTATGCTTCTTCTTGAGTCCCTCAGCCTTGTCCTAAGCAGTCTTAGCAGCCGTAACGGCCGTATCCCGTTCTTTTTCCAAGGCGACCACTCGACTTTGCACGGCACTCAGCTGGCTCTCCAGAGTCATCTACCGCTCAGTCAAACGAGATACAGAGGCATCAACAGTCTTCAACTTTTCTTCAGTGGACGCAGCCTTCTCCTCGGCAGTCTTAAGTTTCTCCTTTGCCTCGGTCAGCTGCCCCTGGAGTGTTTCAACTTGAGCCTTGAGTTTATTGTTGGCCATGGCGGCAGTCTCGAGCTTCCGACGCAGCAACGCCATACCCGACAACTCGAACTCTGCCTTATGAGCTATGGCTGTGACAAGCAAAATTGTGATTTACACTTTTTATAACTCAAATAATTCTTAGTAATGGCTCCAAAAACTTGGTGCACACTACTATGGTTCACTCTCATTCTTCACAACTTCGCACAACTAACCAGCAAGTGCACTGGGTCGTCCAAGTAATAAACCTAACGTGAGTAAGGGTCGATCCCACAGAGATTGTTGGTATGAAGCAAGCTATGGTCATCTTGTAAATCTCAGTCAGGCAAATTCAAATGGTAATAATAATTTTCGAATATAAGGATAAATAAACAGAAAATAAAGATAAAAATACTTGTGTAAATCATTGGTGAGAATTTCAGATAAGTGTATGGAGATGCTTTGTCCCTTCTGAATCTTTGCTTTCTTACTACCTTTCTTCGATCCTTCTTACTCCTTTCCATGGCAAGTTATATGTAGGGCATCACTGTTGTCAATGGCTACTTCCCATCCTCTCAGTAAAAATGGTCCAAATGCTCTTGTTACAGCACGGCTAATCATATGTCGGTTCTCGATCATGTCAGAATAGAATCCATTTATTCTTTTGTGTCTGTCACCACGCCCAACAATCGCGAGTTTGAAGCTCGTCACAGTCATTCAATCCCTGAATCCTACTCGGAATACCACAGACAAGGTTTAGACTTTCCAGATTCTTAAGAATGGCCGCCAAAGGGTTCTAGCTTATACCACGAAGATTCTGATTAAGGAATCCAAGAGATACACGCTCGATCTAAGGTAGAACGGAAGTGGTTGTCAGTCACGCGTTCATAAGGACGGATGATGATGAGTGTCACGGATCATCACATCCATCAGGTTAAAGTACAGCAAATATCTTAGAATAAGAATAAGCATGAATTGAATAGAAAATAGTAGTAATGGCATTAAAACTCGAGGTACAGCAGAGCTCCACACCCTTAATCTATGATGTGTAGAAACTCCACCGTTGAAAATACATAAGTGATGGTTCAAGCATGGCCGAATGGCCAGCCCCCCTGAAGGTCTAAAATCGCATACACTGACTAAAGATCAATCAAAAGACGTCTAATACAATAGTAAAATGTCCTATTTATACTAGACTAGTTACTAGGGTTTACATAAATAAGTCTAAATGCATAAATCCACTTCCGGAACCCACTTTGGTGTGTGCTTGGGCTGAGCTTGAGCTTTACACGTGCAGAGGCTTCTGTTTGAGTTAAACGCCAAGTTGTAACGTGTTTTTGGCGTTTAACTCTGGTTTATGACGTGTTTCTGGCGTTTTACTCCAGAATGCAGCATGGAACCAGCGTTGAACGCCAGTTTGCGTCATCTAAACTCGAACAAAGTATGGACTATTATATATTGTTGGAAATCTCTAGATGTCTATTTTCCAACGCCATTGAGAGCGCGCCATTTGGAGTTTTTTAGCTCCAAAATATTCATCTCGAGTGCAGGGAGGTCAGAATCCAACAACATCAGCAGTCCTTTTTCAGCCTAAATAAGATTTTTGCTCAGGTCCCTCAATTTCAGCCAGAAAATACCTGAAATCACAGAAAAATACACAAACTCATAGTAAAGTCCAGAAATGTGAATTTTGCATAAAAACTAATGAAAACATCCCTAAAAGTAGCTAGATCCTACTAGAAACTACCTAAAAACAATGCCAAAAAGCGTATAAATTATCCGCTCATCACAACACCAAATTTAAATTGTTGCTTGTCCTCAAACAACTGAAAATTAAATAGGATAAAAAGAAGAGAATATACTATAAATCTCAAAATATCAATGAATATTAGTTCTAATTAGATGAGCGGGACTTGTAGCTTTTTGCTTCTGAACAGTTTTGGCATCTCACTTTATCCCTTGAAGTTTAGAATGATTGGCATCTATAGGATGTCAGAGTCAGATAGTGTTATTGATTCTCCTAGTTAAGTATGTTGATTCTTGGACACAGCTACTTTTATGAGTCTTGGCCGTGGCCCTAAGCACTTTGTTTTCCAGTATTACCACCGGATACATAAATGTCACAAACACATGACTGGATGAATCTTTTCAGATTGTGACTTAGCTTTGCTAAAGTCCCCAGTTAGAGGTGTCCAGAGCTCTTAAGCACACTCTTTTTGCTTTGGATCACGACTTTAACCACTCAGTCTCAAGCTTTTCACTTGGACCTACATGCCCAAGCACATGGTTAGGGACAGCTTGATTTAGCCGCTTAGGCCTAGATTTTATTTCCTTGGGCCCTCCTATCCATTGATGCTCAAAGCCTTGGATCCTTTTTACCCTTGCCTTTTGGTTTTAAGGGCTATTGGCTTTTTCTGCTTGCTTTTTCTTTTTCTTTCTTAAAATTTTTTTTTCGCAAGCTTTGTTCTTCACTGCTTTTTCTTGCTTCAAGAATCAATTTTATGATTTTTCAGATTATCAATAATATTTCTCTTTGTTCATCATTCTTTCAAGAGCCAATAATTTTAACATTCATAAACAACAAGATCAGAAATATGCATTGTTCAAGCATTCATTCAGAAAACAAAAAGTATTATCACCACATCAATATAATTTAAACTAATTTCAAGGATGAATTCGAAACTCATGTACTTCTTGTTCTTTTGTATTAAAAACATTTTTCATTTAAGAAAGGTGAAGGATTTATGGAATTATTCATAGCTTTAAGACATAGACACTAGACACTAATGATCATGTAGTAAAGACTCAAAACATAGACAAACATAGAGCATAAAAATCGAAAAACAGAGAGATAAGAACAAGGAAGTTAAGGAATGAGTCCACCTTAGTGATGGTGGTGCCTTCTTCTTGAAGGACCAATGGCGTCCTTGAGCTCCTCTATGTCTCTTCCTTGCCTTTGTTGCTCCTCCCTCATAGCTCTTTGATCTTCTCTAATCTCATTGAGAATGATGGAGTGCTCTTGGTGTTCCACCTTTAATTGGGTCATGTCATGACTCAATCCTTCTAAAGAAGTGTTGAGTTATTTCCAATAGTTATTTGGAAGAAAATGCATCCCTTGAGGCATCTCAGGGATTTCTTGATGATGAGCTTCCTTATGCGTCTCTTGAAATCCATGAATAGGCTCTCTTGTTTGCTCCATCCTCTTCTTAGTGATGGGCTTGTCCTCTTCAATGAGGATGTCTCCTTCTATGACAACTCCAGCTGAGTAGCATAGATGGTAAATGAGATGAGGAAAAGCTAGCTTTGCCAAGGTGGAGGGCTTTTTGGCTACTTTGTTGAGTTCTAGAGAGATGACTTCATGAACTTCTACTTCCTCTCCAATCATGATGCAATGGATCATGATGGCCTGATCCACAGTTATTTCGAATCGGTTGCTAGTGGGGATGATGGAGTGTTGGATGAACTCCAACCATCCTCTAGCCACAGGCTTAAGATCCAGTCTTCTCAATTAAACCGGCTTGTCTTTTGAGTCTCTTTTTTATTGAGCTCCTTTCACACATATGTCCATGAGGACTTGGTCTAACCTTTGATCAAAGTTGACCCTTCTAGTGTAGGGGCGTGCGTCTTCTTGCATTATAGGCAAGTTGAACGCCAACCTCACATTTTCCAGACTGAAATCTAAGAATTTTACCCGAACCATTGTAAGATAATTCTTTGGATTTGGGTTCATACTTTGATCATGGTTCCTAGTGATCCATGCATTCGCATATAACTCTTGGACCATTAAGATTCTGACTTGTTGAATGGAGTTGGTAAGAACTTCCTAACCTCTTTTTTTTTATCTCGTGTCTGTGTGAAAATGAAGAAGGAAAGAGTGGTTTATATAGGAGTGGGAGAGGGTAGTAGGTTCGGTCATTTAGGGTGGGTGTGGGTGGGAAAGAGATTTTGAATTTGAAGGTAGGTGGGGTTTATGGGGAAGAGAGGATGGATATGAGTGGTAAAGAGGTGATGGAGAAGAGAGATTGAGGTGATTGGTAAAGGGTGTTTGGGAAAGAGTATTATTGGATTGTGTGAAGAGGAGAGAAGGTGAGTTGAGGTAGGTGGGGATCCTGTGGGGTCCACAGACCCTGAGGTGATCCTGTGGGATCCACAATCCTGAGGTGTCAAGGATTTCTCATCACTGCACCCTTTAGGCGTGTAAAATGCCCTTTGTATGTAATCCTGGCGTTTAACGCTAGACTGTAGCATGTTTTTGGCGTTGAACGCCACTTTCATGCTTGTTTTGGGCGTTCAACGCCAATCTGCAGCATGTCTCTGGCGTTGAACGCCACTTCCATGCTTGCTTCTGGCGTTTAACGCTAGTCTGATGCTTCTTTCTGGCATTAAACGCCAGCTTTCCTCAGGGTGCAATCCTGGCGTTTAAATGTCAGACTACTGTTTATTTCTGGCGTTCAACGCCAGCTTCATGCTCTATTCTGGTGTTTAAACGCCAGTAAGCTCTTCCTCCAGGGTGTGCTTTTTCTTCTGCTATTTTTGATTCTGTTTTTAATTTTTGCAATTGTTTTGTGACTCCATATGATCATAAACCTAATAAAACATAAAAGAATAAGAGAAATATAGATAAATAAAAATTGGGTTGACTCCTAATAAGCGCTTCTTTAATGTTAATAGCTTGACAGTGAGTTCTCATGGAGCTCATAGATCATCAGAGCATTGTTGGGACCTCCCAACACCAAACTTAGAGTTTGAATGTGGGGGTTCAACACCAAACTTGGAGTTTGATTGTGGCCTCCCAACATCAAACTTAGAGTTTGACTGTGGGGGCTTTGTTTGACTCTGTATTGAGAGAAGTTTTTCATGCTTCCTCTCCATGTTTACAGAAAGATAACCTTGAGCTTTAAACACAAGGTAGTCCCCATCCAATTGAAGGACTAGTTCACCTTTATCAACATCAATCACAGCTCCTGCTGTGGCTAAGAAGGGTCTTCCAAGGATGATGCATTCATCCTCCTCCTTCCCAGTGTTTAGGATTATGAAATCAGCAGGGATGTAAAGGCCTTTAACCTTCACTAACACGTCCTCTACCAATCCATAAGCTTGTTTTATTGACTTGTCTGCCATCTCCAATGATATTCTTGCAGCTTATACCTCAAAGATCCCTAGTTTCTCAATTACAGAGAGTAGCATAAGATTTATACCTGACCCCAGGTCACACAGAGCCTTCTCAAAGGTCATGGTGTCTATGGTACAGGGTATTGAGAATTTACCAAGATCTTGTTTCTTTTGAGGTAGAGTTTGCTGAACCCATGTATCTAGTTCACTAATGAGCAAGGAATGTTCACCTTTCCAAGTCTCATTACCAAACAACTTGGCATTCAGCTTCATGGTGGCTCCTAGATATTGAACAACTTGCTCTTTAGTTACATCTTCATCCTCTTCAGAGGAAGAATAGTTCTCAGAGCTCTTGAATGGCAAAAGGAGATTTAATGAAATCTCTATTGTCTCTAGGTGAGCCTCAGATTCCTTAGGTTCCTCAGTTTGGAACTCTTTTTTGTTCAGAGGACGTCACAGGAGGTCTTCCTCACTAGGATTCACGTCCTTTTCCTCTTTTGTGCATTCGGCCATATTGATTATATCAATGGCTTTGCACTCTCTTTTTGGATTCTCTTCTGTATTGCTTGGAAGAGTACTAGGAGGAGTTTCAGTGATTTTCTTACTCAGCTGGCCCACTTGTGCCTCCAAATTTCTAATGGAGGACCTTGTTTCACTCATGAAACTTAAAGTGGCCTTAGACAGATCAGAGACTATGTTTGCTAAGTTAGAGGGGCTCTGCTCAGAATTCTCTGTCTGTTGCTGAGAAGATGATGGAAAAGGCTTGCTATTGCTAAGCCTGTTTCTTCCACCATTATTAAAGCCTTGTTGAGGCTTTTGTTGATCCTTCCATGAGAAATTTGGATGAGTTCTCCATGAGAAATTATAGGTGTTTCCATAAGGTTCTCAGGATCATAAGCTTCTTCTTCAGAAGATGCCTCTTTAGTACTGTTGGATGCATTTTGCCATCCATTCAGACTTTGAAAAATCATATTGACTTGCTGAGTCAACATTTTGTTCTGAGCCAATATGGCATTCAGAGCATCAATTTCAAGAACTCCTTTCTTCTGAGGCATCCCATTACTCATAGGATTCCTCTCAGAAGTGTACATGAATTGGTTGTTTACAACCATTTCAATAAGTTCTTGAGCTTCTGCAGGCATTTTCTTTAGGTGAATGGATCCACCTGCAGAATGGTCCAGTGACATCTTAGAAAACTCAGATAGACCATAATAGAATATATCCAGAATGGTCCACTCTGAGAGCATATCAGAAGGACACTTTTTGGTCATCTGCTTATGTCTTTCCCAAGCTTCATAGAGGAATTCACCATCTTTTTGCTTGAAGGTCTGAACATCCACTCTAAGCTTGCTCAGTTTTTGAGGAGGAAAAAACTTGGCCAAGAAGGCCGTGACCAGCTTATCCCAAGAGTCCAGGCTATCTTTAGATTGTGAGTCCAACCATGTTCTAGATCTGTCTCTTACAACAAAAGGGAAAAGCATGAGCTTGTAGACTTCAAGATCTACTCCATTAGTCTTAACAGTCTCACATGTCTACAAGAACTCAGTTAAAAAATGATAGAGATCTTCTGATGGAAGTCCATGAAACTTGCAATTCTGTTGTAGTAGAGCAACTAGTTGAGGCTTCAGCTCAAAATTGTTTGCTCCAATGGCAGGCATTGAGATGCTTCTTTCATCAAATTTAGAAGTAGGTGTGGTATAGTCACCAAGCATCTTCCTTGCGCCTTCACCATTGTTATTGGGTTCGGCCATGTCTCTCTCTTTTTTGAGATTCTCTGTAAGATTTTCTCTGAATTGTTGTGCTTTAGCTTCTCTTAGCTTCTTCTTCAGAGTCTTTTCAGGTTCAGAATCTGCTTCAACAAGAATGTCCTTATCCTTGCTCCTGCTCATATGAAAAAGAAGAGAACAGAAAAGAAAGAGGAATCCTCTATGTTACAGTATAGAGATTCCTTTATGTGAGTAGAAGAAGAAGCATAGAAGAAGGAGAAGAGAGAAAGTCGAACACAGAGAAGAAGAGAGGGTTCAAATTTTTAAGATGAAGAGAAGAGTGTTAGTAATTAAATAAATAAATAAATAGAAGAAGATGAGGGATAGAGAAATTCAAAAATTAACTAAAATAAAAGAAAAATATTAAAGTTAAAATTCGAAAATTAAGAAAAGGAATAAAATAAAATTAAAATTTGAAACAATTAGTTAAAAAAGAATTTTGAAAAAGAGGGAGGTAATTTTCGAAAATTAGAGAGAGGAAAGTAGTTAGGTGGTTTTGAAAAAGATAAGACACAAACAAAAAGTCAATTAGTTAGTTGAAAAAGATTTGAAAATTAATTTTGAAAAGATAAGAAGTTAGAAAATATTTTTGAAATCAATTTTGAAAAAGATATGATTTGAAAAAGATATTTGGAAAAGATTTGATTTTTAAAATTAAAATTGATTACTTGATTAACAAGAAACTGAAAGATATGACTCTAGAATTTAAAGATTAAACCTTTCTTAAAAAGAAAGTAACAAAATTCAAATTTTTGAATCAATCACATTAATTGTTAGTAAAGTTTTCGAAATTTTGAAATAAAGATAAGAAAAATATTTTGAAAATAAATTTTAAAAATTTTTTGAAAATAATTAAAAAATGAAAAAGATTTGATTTTTGAAAAAGATTTTGAAAAGATAGGATTTTTAAAATTGAAAATTTGACTTGACTTATAAGAAATAGCTAAGTTTTAGAAATTTTTGACTAAGTCAACTCAAATTTTTGAAAATTATGATTAAAATAAGGAAAAAATATTTTTTATTTTTGAATTTTTAATGAGGAGAGAGAAAAACACAAATATGACCCAAAACATGAAAATTTTGGATCAAAACACTTAATACATGCACGAACACTATGAATGTCAAGATGAACACCAAGAACACTTTGAAAATCAAGATGAACATCAAGACTTATTTTTAAAAAATTTTCAAGAAAAGAAAAACATGCAAGACACCAAACTTAGAAAATTTTCATATTTAGACACTAAGAATTCAAAAATACATATGAGAAATAATAAAAAACACAAAACAAGAAAATATCAAGATCAAACAAGAAGACTTACCAAGAATAACTTGAAGATCATAAAGAACACCATGCATGAGTTTTCGAAAAATGCACAAATTTTTAAAGACATGCAATTGACATCAAACTTAAAAATTGACACTAGACTCAAACAAGAAACACAAAATATTTTTGATTTTTTTGATTTTATGAATTTTTTGTATTTTTTTTTCGAAAATAAATTTTGGAAAAACGAAAAAGAGAAAAAATTTTGAAAACTTTTTTGAAAAGAAAATTACCTAATCTGAGCAACAAGATGAACCGTCAGTTGTCCAAACTCAAACAATCCTTAGTAACGGCGCCAAAAACTTGATAGGCAAAATTGTGATTCACATTTTTTATAACTCGAACAATTCTTAGTAATGGCTCCAAAAACTTGGTACACACTACTATGGTTCACTCACATTCTTCACAACTTCACACAACTAATCAGCAAGTGCACTGGGTCGTCCAAGTAATAAACCTTACGTGAGTAAGGGTCGATCCCACAGAGATTGTTGGTATGAAGCAAGCTATGGTCATCTTGTAAATCTCAGTCAGGCATATTCAAATGGTATTAATAGTTTTTGAATATAAGGATAAATAAACAAAAAATAAAGATAAAAATACTTATGTAAATCATTGGTGAGAATTTCAGATAAGTGTATGGAGATGCTTTGTCCCCTCTGAATCTCTACTTTCTTACTGCATTCCTTCGATCCTTCTTACTCTTTTCAATGGCAAGCTGTATGTAGGACATCACCGTTGTCAATAGCTACTTCCCATCCTCTCAGTGAAAATGGTCCAAATGCTCTTGTCACAGCACGGCTAATCATCTGTCGGTTCTCGATCATGTCGGAATAGAATCCATTGATTCTTTTGCGTCTGTCACCATGCCCAACAATCGCGAGTTTGAAGCTCGTCACAGTCATTCAATCCCTGAATCCTACTCGGAATATCACAGACAAGGTTTAGACTTTCCGGATTCTCAAGAATGGCTGCCAAAGAGTTCTAGCTTATACCACGAAGATTCTGATTAAGGAATCCAAGAGATACACACTCGATTTAAGGTAGAACGGAAGTAGTTATCAGTCACGCGTTCATAAGGACGGATGATGATGAGTGTCACGAATCATCACATCCATCAGGTTGAAGTGCAGCGAATATCTTAAAATAAGAATAAGCATGAATTGAATAGAAAATAGTAGTAATGGCATTAAAACTCGAGGTACAGCAGAGCTCCACACCCTTAATCTATGGTGTGTAGAAACTCCACCATTGAAAATACATAAGTGATGGTCCAGGTATGGCCAAATGGCCAGCCCTCCTGAAGGTCTAAAATCGCATACACTGACTAAAGATCAATCAAAAGACGTCTAATATAATAGTAAAATGTCCTATTTATACTAGACTAGTTACTAGAGTTTACAAAAATAAGTCTAAATGCAGAAATCCACTTCCGGAACCCACTTTGGTGTGTGCTTGGACTGAGCTTGAGCTTTACACGTGCAGAGGCTTCTCTTGGAGTTAAACGCCAAGTTGTAACGTGTTTTTGGCGTTTAACTCTGGTTTGTGACGTGTTTTTGGCGTTTTACTCAAGAATGCAGCATGGAACTGGCATTAAACGCCAGTTTGCATCATTTAAACTTGAACAAAGTATGAACTATTATATATTGCTGGAAAGCTCTTGATGTCTACTTTCCAACTCCATTGAGAGCGCGACATTTGGAGTTTTGTAGCTCCAGAAAATCCATCTCGAGTGCAGGAAGGTCAGAATCCAACAGCATCAGCAGTCCTTTTTCAGCCTAAATCAGATTTTTGCTCAGGTCCCTCAATTTCAGCCAGAAAATATCTGAAATCACAGAAAAATACACAAACTCATAGTAAAGTCCAGAAATATGAATTTTGCATAAAAATTAATGAAAACATCCCTAAAAGTAGCTAGATCCTACTAGAAACTACCTAAAAACAATGCCAAAAGCGTATAAATTATCCGCTCATCAGGCTACACCACGAAGAAAGGTGTGATACATCCATCGCGCCTGCCCCGAAAGGTTGGTACCATGGAACTGTTCCTCCGTGCCAGGAAGTAATTGGGAATCTATAAACGTCCCGGCATCGAAGTTCCTCTCCATCACGGTAAGGACCCTTCAGGACTAGAATGCGACCTTTGCCTCTTGGGGGTAGGCATGATCCTCAAGTCATCATCCCCAACCTGTTGAACGGAAGACGAGTGCCCGATGACAGCCGCCTCCTCGAGAACAGGGGAAACGCGCGCCGCATCGGCAGCCTTATCCAACTGAACAACGTCGTGAGGTGAGGGCGCTGCCTGATCCCCCTCATCCCCTGGAGGAACTACCAATTGCTCGTCGGCCTTCTCCTATCACTTTCCTCTAAGAAAGTTTTGTACAAACTTTCAAGGCCGATCACTTCAGCAGACATTCCCACTACAACAGAAACAAACAAGTTAGTCAATAATCAGCATGACAAACCAAAGAGACGACCACGCAAAAAAGGCACGACAAAAGTAACTCACGAATATAATCCTGGCGACCTCCCGGCTACCCATAAAGAGGTGGGGGTTTACGTGGTTTCTCCCAAAAATGGCCCACAACACGTCGGCAATTTTTCGGTCCACAGCCGACATCCTCTGTAAGTCACCTTTATAAAAGCGTTGGACCCCACCCCGAAACTCTAATACGTCGGGATGAGGCGTTCTCCTTCCAACGACAACCAAAAGGGGTGGCGACCCTTAACCGGCTGTACCTTAAAATACTTGTCTTTGAACCTGTGATAAGAGTCCTCGAACAAGCCGAATATCCTCCGTCCTTGGGCAGAACGGAAGGACATGAACCCTTTCCTCGCTTTCCCCTCCTTGGAAGGGTTCATAAGGTTAAAAAAGAAAAGGAAGACGTTGACGGATACCAGCAGCTCCAAGTACTTGCATACCATCTCGAAACAGCGGATTGAAGCCCAACTGTTCGGATGCAGCTGCGATGGCGCCACGGAGATCCGACTAAGGAGCCCCATTTGGAAAGCAGAGAAGGGGATACGAACCCCCACTTGGGTGAACATGGCTTTGTAAAACCAAATCCAGTCGGCAACCCGGGGTGCATGGAAGTTGAGCTCATACAATCGCTCATGAGGGGCAGGAACGAAAACATTGTAGTTGGCCTCCTCGTCAGTACCCCCGCACAGGTACTCGGCCTGACAGAACTCTGTAAGCTCCTCCTCACCCATCTGATTCGGGAAGTTCCTGAGGTCGGAGACTACCCAAGCATACGGGTCATAACCCTCGGCGGAGGTAGAAGCTCAAGAGACGACGCGAGGCATACCTACAGTGGGGGTACCACTCAATTAGTCTATGAGGTCAGGAACTCGAAAAAACCCAGAAACTACACTTAACATATTCTACAACCCAAACTAAGCATGCCTAAAGCTAAACCCTTACAAAAACCTTCCCTAAGATGGTAACCCCCTAATACACCTACTCGACACTAAACAAGATCAAGCAAACAACATGCATGTGACAAGAAGCAATGGCAAAAGTAAAACAAACGCAGAGCCGAAAACGAAGATACAAGCGTTTACCTGGGTTAGTTCTGAAGTATTAAGAAAGGAAGAACAGAAGCAGATGCACAGGATAGCAAGAACAGCCCTCTGGGAGATTTGAGAATGAAGAGGATGAAGATGATCGAACATTAGAAATAAGAACGAATACAGAACGGTTTTAAAACCGCTACTCAAAGAAGCGCGAAAAGACTAGGGGCAAATCGGTCTTTGCGCGCGGGATTTTTCAACCCATTATGAGCATTTAATGCTCTGCGCGAGGAACGAGGCGACGGATGATCGTCCCAGCAACAAACGGGCACGCACACGAAAGGCATGTCCCCTCCACGGACGGCCGACTTGGCGACAACGCATGAGAAAAGATGTAACACGCCACCAACAGCCCACGCGACTATTGCTGGCACGTTGGGGACACTGTTACGGCCTGGCCCAGGCCATTCGCGGGTCAACCCGACCCACTGATGACCCGACCCGAACGGTCGGGCACGTACAGCTCACTCAGCGACCCGGACACGCGTCCTTGACGGCTCTCTACTGCAGCTGTGGGAGGAAGCTTCGAGGAAGGTGGGCCTACCCTTGATGGGCCCACCTCTGACACGGTATAAATGGGGAAGGACCTGCCCCTCCCCCAAGGTACGTACTTACACCATTATATCCCTTTCTCGCCTGCACACTCTACTGACTTGGGCGTCGGAATGTCTTTGCAGGTGACACCCCCTTCACATCGAGAGTTCGGGACGTCGGTCCACCAACTTTTCCTTTGCCCTCTGACCTCAGGCTATACCCCACCGGATCAACCGAGAACCACTCCCAAACCGTCCGGTACCCGAGATACCGAACACTTACATAATTTTATTTGATTATGATGCACACTATACTATACATACATGATGTATTTTTTAATTTTAGTGCTAAATATTTTCTGTGTCACGAATTATTCACTAATTTGAAATTAAAAATAAGAGTTGTTACTTAATACCTAATTTGACTTTAATTAGATTTTTGTTATTTTATTAATATAATTCTACAAATGACAAAATTTTATTATTTTTTTTATTACGGTGCTATTATTTTTTTAAAGCAAGACTGATTTTATTTTATATATTAATTATAATATAAATTTTGATTTTAAAATAGTTCACTCCTTAAAAAGATAAAAAATGATAATCCAAAATGAATCTATTGGAATTACTCTCAAAATCAAGATTTTTTCGAGTGTTAAAAACTTTAACAAGTTAACATGGTCTCAATTTTAAAAAGTGATTATGAATTTATTTCAAGACCAAAAAAAAGAAAAATGCAAAGAACTTCTCAGAAAGGATGTTGATTTGGCGTAGAGGAGGCAATATATAAATCGGGAAGGACTGAAGGGTGTGTGGGCTTAGACTGCTACCTAGTTCACCGCCACTGCCACCACCGCCACTACGGTCGTTCCTTGCTGTGGCCTTTACTCCGCCCAACTCAACTCAACTGCACCACAGCAACTCCATTTCTCTCCTCACCACTCCTCAGGTATTCTCAACTCTCGTTTCCTCTTAATTCGATTCAAATCCAACACCTTACACCTTACTCAATTTGTTGTTCCCACTGCCATTATTTCAATCATAGGGTTCTGCTCTACGCATAACGCTTAGAACTTAGAAGGTCGAAACCCTAAACCCTATTTTACCTTTGGAATTGTTTTCACCCTACTTTGGCCGCGTAAGTTTTCGATTCGAATACTGAGTTGTTTGGTTTGTTAGTACTAATGAACGTTTTCGTCAGTGATTTTTTTATATTTTTTATGTTTTTAGAAAAACAAAATCAAATTAAAGTTCACAATTTTAACCAAGTAAACCCTAATAACTCTGGACAATCTGCTTAGTTTCCGATTTCTATGGAAGAAGCTAGAACATTCTAAATTGTAAAATTAATTTGTGCCGAACCGATGTTTTTGCTGCAAATAATGGGGATCCGATACATTTTTTGTCTTTTAATTTCTGTTCAGGGATTTGTGCTGTGATTTGTTTCAGTTTGGTTTGCTCTTCTCCGTTTTTATTTCCTCTTTTAAGATTTTCTAGTGATTGATTTTTCATTCATACTGCTGCTGGGTTTGCATGACATTAATATTCTAGCTTTCTTTACTCTTATATATTAATTCTTCATGTTCAACTTTTAATGCTAGAAACCTTAATATTTTAACTGTAAGTCTACAAGTTTCTCTTGGCTGTGGTATGCATTTTACTCATAATGAAGTAGACTTATGTCTGTTTTTGTTATCTTTTGAGAACCTGTAATTATATGAGAAATGTTATTTGACCAACACTTTTTTCTTGCATTTGAACCAACTCTTCACTTTTATCCACTAAAGTGTTGGTCCCCTAGCATCTAAATATGTACATTTCTAATACAATGTGGTTTGGTTGCATGTTTCGATTCTGATAGGAACCGAGATCTAGCAGGAAATAGGGGATTTTATTGATGAATTAGGGATTGTAAATCACAATCCCCTTATTGACATATACTGTTGGGTCTAACCAACTCGAGAGAATTTTCCTCTCCTGGTCTAACAAGCTGAACAGAATTTTCTAAAACCTGTTTCTATTAGATTCCTATCATATGCCTGTATGGTTTTCAACATTGATAGCTTTTTCAATGTATGTTCTATTGTATCTTATCTGCGTTCTTATTTTGTAAATAGTAAGTGCTGATTTACTACCAGTGTTATTGTGCAACTTTTATTTTGCTTGAGATACTATTTGGTAGTTGATATAACTGGTACCTCTGTCTTGTTGTTTATGATTGTCTTCTTCAAAAGCCCCTAATTGCTAGTAGTCTGTAATTGTTAGCTTGGATGTCTAATGTGCTAACTAATTGTTTTATTAGGTGCTTCATTATCTTGGAAGATCTGCCTTTACTGTTGCAATATTCACATAAATGAAATAGGCAATTACCTGCAGAATGCGCCAGTTTTATATCAGTTTTATTTTAGGAGAAGAGTTTCTAGCCTTGTAGCTGAACATTAGAATTTGATGCAAGTTTCCCTTCTTTCAATGGTGGGTCATTGCATGGATCATATATTGTAATAGTGTCCTGTCAGAAACTATGTTCGTAGACTAATTACTTAAATCCAAAACTCAATTGTTCCACCTATAGTTTCTCTGGCTGCCTTACACATCTTACTGCTTTCTATCCTTCATCTGAGCTGCACCTCGTCTTGGGGTTTCTTTAGACTTTCTTCACATATGACCAAACCACCTATGATAAAGCCTTACCATATTTTCCACAATGGGCACTACTCCAATTGTCTATCTAATACATTTATTCCCAAGTTCTAACCATGTTGTGTCTATTGTATAGGGTGTTTATTCATCAAATACAATATTCACATTTTTTCCCACATTGAGTTGGTTTTGATGTTTGCCATTTTGCAGTCCAAAATTCAGTTTCACACATCATTGTAGCCATGGCATAAATTTTTTCTCGAGCTTAAATAGAAAAGTCTCCTTCACAGGTGATAGGATCTAGCAGAAAGTAGGGAATTTTATTGATGAACTAGGGATTGTAAATCACAATCCCTTATTGAAGTACACTGTTGGATCTAACCAACTCTGGAGAGAGTTCCCTCTCCTGAAGGAACAGCAAAACAGATTTTTCTAACTAACTAGAACTAACTAACTCCTAATATTTATAGGCAGCAGTTAAGCCTAGAACTACTGCTCCTAACCTGCTAAACTAGCTTAAAAGAGCTAATCAGCAGCCAGCCAGCAACAATTATGAATTAAGTAATGAAAATTCGGCTTGTCTACTCCTTACCTCTCCTCCTATAAACCAATCCAAACCTGTTCCTATCATTACTCCCCCCAGACAACCACCTTGTCCTCAAGGTGGAACTTTGGAAAAGAGCGTTGCAGCACGGCAGCCTCCTCCTAGCTATCCTCGCATGATGGAAGACCTTGCCAACAAACCAAGTACTCTAAAGGAGCTATCCCCCACTGACCTAGATGCCAAATGCCCTCAGGCTGCACCATTAATTCGCCATCCTCTGCCATCACTGATGGTAAAACCTGTGGTTGCTGTGATGCCGGGATAGCCGCCTTCAACTTTCTTACGTGGAAGACTAGGTGGAGCTTGCACCCGTCCGGCAGCGCCAATCAATATGCCACTAGGCCCACCCTCTCAAGTACTTTGAAAGGCCCATAGAAGCGAGGGCTCAGTTTCCATTCATCCTCTGACCCAAGGAACGCATTCGGTAAGGTTGTAGCTTGAGGTACACCCAGTCTCCTATCCCAAATTCCACCTCCCTTTGCTTCTTATCCGCCGTTTGCTTCATTCTGTGCTGAGCTTGAGCCAAATGCTGCTTTAACTCTGCTAGAACTGCATCCCTGGTGGCTATCAGTGCAGCAACTTCCCCAACCTGTGACGGGTATGTCTCTCCTGGAAACAAAATTGGGGGAGGCACCCCATACAACAACAACAAAGCCTTGTCTCACTCGGTGGGGTCGGCTACATGAATCAAACGACACCATTGTGCTCTATCATGTATCATGTTTACAGAGACCGTTTACATGTAGATCTCGTTTGACCACCTCGTGGATGGTCTTCTTGTGTTAAACCAATATTTTGCCCATTCCAACCACCTCTTCGGATATCCACCCACAAAGCACCTCAAGTAAGTTTCGAGGCACCTATTCACCACCTTTGTCTGCCCATCCATCTGTGGGTGAAATGTGGTGCTGTATTTCAGCTTTGTGCCCGCCGCTTGGAATACTTCGGACCAAAATCTGCTCATGAAAACTCTATCTTGGTAGGAAACAATGGATTTCGGAAATTCATGAAGCTTCACCACCTCCGTAATGAAAACTGCAGCTACTTTGGCTAAGAAAGGGTGTGATAACGGTATAAAGTGGGCATATTTGCTCAGCTGGTTGACCAGCACAAAAATGGTGTCCATGCCCTTTGCCTTGGGCAAGCCGACCACAAAATCCATCGTGATATGTTCCCATGTTCTCTTCGAAATGGGCAAGGGCTGCAGCAGTCCCGCTGGCTTAAGCGCGATGTACTTGCTTTGTTGGCAAATGGAGCAAGTGGCCACATAATCCTTCACCCGTCGTTGCATCCCCTTCCAAAAGACCACTGCCACCAGCCTCTTGTACGTTTGAAAGTACCCCGAATGGCCCCCCATCCCGCTGTCGTGATGCTCGGCGAATAGGGAGGGTATGTGAGCCGAATTCGCCGGTAACATTACTCTTGATAGAACAGCCTCCCTTTCCTTAAGGAGTAACCACGGAAATCCTCAGACCCCTGCTATAAGGCAACCACCATTTTCTGCGGCTCCGAATCGTTCTTTATCTCAGCGTCTATACTGTCCCAAAGATTTACGTGCACTACCGAGACAGCCTTGGCTATGATTTGCTGCGAAAGAGCATCCATTGCCTTATTTTCCATCCCTGGCCGATACTGGATGTCGAAGTCCAAGCCCAACAACTTTGCTGTCCACTTGAGGTGGGACGGATCCATCAATCGCTGCTCGGTGAGAAACTTCAAACTCCGCTGGTCCGTAAGCACCGTGAATGACTTCCCAACAAGTAATGCCACCATTTCTGGACAGAAAGCACCATCACTATCAATTCCCTCTTGTAAGCTGATTTTTGACGCACTCTTGGTGACCATGCTTGACTTAGAAATGCAATCCGGCGCCCCTATTGAGACAGCACAGCCCCCCACTGTTTGCTTGAGGCATCGGTCTCTATGACAAACTTGTGTAAAATCCGGGACAACCAATGTGGGAAGGGCGGCCATGAGGGATTTTAGTTGTTCGAAGGCTGCCATGGCTCTAGCCTCTAGGGACTGGCCAAGCAAGCATGGCTGCTGTTTTGCTAGGGTTTGCAGCCACCCCTTCAGCCGAGACTATGTGGCCCAAATACTCTATTAAATCCACCGCAAAAGTACACTTCTTGGCATTTAACACAAGCTGATTGGTGATGAGAATGCAAAATACTTGCTGCAAGTGATTGGCACGACTCTCAACGTCCCGGCTGTAGATTAAGATGTCATCGAAGAAGACTAACACGAACTTCCGAAGTAGCATGTTAAGGATGTCATTCATCAATGCTTGAAAGGAACTTCGTGCATTGGTTAGGACAAAGGGCAGTAGCAAGAACTTGTAGTGTCCCTCATGCGTCCGGAAGGTAGTTTTGTGAATGTCCTCATCGCACATCCTAATTTGATGATACCCGAACTTCAAATCAAGCTTGGAAAAAATCGCCGCTCCATCCCCAATTCTGCTGCAATTTTTCGATGCTACAGTTATCCGAGGCCCCACAATCCACCAGCACCCTCACTTGACACCCCTTCACCTCAGCCCATGCCTTGAATGACCTATGGTGGCGATTGGAGCATGTAAAGTTTGAGCTCCAGCTGCTCTATTGTGTCCGGAACAGCCTTGTGCTCCAACCAGTTCCCTTCCTCAGCCTCTGGTTCCGTGATCAGTAGCTTGAACTCCTTGTTCTTGCATACATGCTCCGCTGAATACGGTTCGTCACAAAAGAAACACTCACCCCTCGCCTGTTTAGCTTTGTAGTCTTCATTGCTAAGGTGGCGCACTCCCCTCCGTTTTGCCGGAACCACGGATTCCCCACCCTTACTTGCTGGTCCTGATGCTGCTGCTGCTAGTGCTGTTTTGGTCGTTAAGACACACTGAGTCATCGGTTTGCCCCCACTGCGGCCAGGAGCTGCTCGCAGTGCCATGGTACGGTTCTCAACCTTCTGCGCCAACACCATCAATTCATCCAGCGTTTGAAACGGGAACAACTTGCACTCCTCACAAAACTCCAGTTTCAGCCCGTTCAAGAACAGACCGATCAAGAAATTCGGATCGATCCCGCGCAAGGGACCTACGTACATCTCAAATTGATTGCGGTAATCCCTTACCGAAGTCAGCTGTTTCAACTTCAACAAAGATTGATACTGACTTATCAGCACCTCCGGTTGGAATCGATGCACTAATGCATCCTTAAGGAAAGGCCATTGCTTTAATGGCGCTGTTGTCTCCCACCCCGTAGCCACGTGACCGTGCAGCCTTCCATCGCAATTGCCGCCACGGACAGCCACTCCTCCTCCGGGACTGCTCTAAGCAAGAAAAATTGCTCAATCCGGTTGATCCATAGTATTCCATACCATTGCATCATCGCCGCGGAAAATCGGAAGTTCCAGCTTCTGCCATTGTTCGTGCACTTTGAAGCTCTGATTCCCCTGCGATCCAGAACTGTGCGAGTGCAGCGATCCGCTTGTGGACTGTAATTGTGCCGCTCTGCAATGCGGTTCTCACTCGCTTCAACACACGCATCCAATCAATGAAGCGCCTCTTGCATTGCTCTGAACATTTCTTCCATGTGAGACTCCATTGAATCAAATTGTGCTTCCATTCTTTTCGATCTCGACCGCACCATTCACTTCCAGGATCCAAGAGCTCTGAATACCAGTTGATAGGATCTAGCAGAAATTAGGGGATTTTAGTGATGAACTAGGGATTGTAAATCACAATCCCTAATTGAAGTATACTGTTAGATCTAACCAACTCTGGAGAGAGTTCCCTCTCCTGAACTAACAGCAAAATAGATTTTTCTAACTAACTAGAACTAACTAACCCCAAGTATTTATAAGTAGCAGTTAAGCCTAGAACTACTGCTCCTAACCTGCTAAACTAGCTTAAAAGAGCCAACCAGCAGCCAACCAGCAACAATTATGAATTAAGTAATGAAAATTCAGCTTATCTACTCCTTATCTCCTCCTATAAACCCGTCCAAACCTGTTCCTATCATAACCACTTCATTTACTCATCTTGAATCATGCAGTTTATGCGTGCCTCTACTTTTTTATCATTTTGTATGATGGACCAAGATGATCAGATTGTTTATATTTTTAATGTTGTGGAATATACGCATGCATCTCATCTTTGGTAAATTTGAGGAGCAAGTGTGCTCGTGTGTGACCTTAATATGTTGTTTCCTTTTATTTTGTTATTTATAGGTTGATGTGTCTTCAATATGCTCTTTTCTCTTTTGTTTAATGTTCATGTAATGATTGGTGAATATGTTATTCACGTATATGTTATTTTATTTTTCACTTTTGCTTTATCTTGCCATTGATTTGTTATTCTTTTTCATTCATTTTTGAGGGTATTGATGGTGGGCTAGGGGTCTGGATAGGTTATTGTTTTATGAACCTACACTGGCTAATGGCTATGCAACTGTGTTATTCAGCTTCTGACTCTTAGTGTTTTTAAGATCTTTCTGCTCTCTCTCTCTCCTGATTCTATTTAAGTGTTGGACACTGCAGTGTGTATAGAAATTGAAGTTGAATTTGAATTCTAAGCAACAGTCAATATGCAAGGCTTCCCTTCTGAAGGTGAAAATGCTTTGTCAGTTGTTGGTCCAAAGCCAATGGAATGGTCTACTGTTCCATACAGTGGTCCTCAAGTTCCTGGACCAAATGGAAAGAAGCGGACATCAAGTTTGGAATCGCCAATCATGTTGCTGACAGGTCACCAGAGTGCTATCTATACCATGAAGTTCAATCCATCAGGATCAGTCATTGCGTCTGGATCTCACGACAGAGAGATTTTCCTCTGGAATACGTATGGGGAATGCAAGAACTTTATGGTTCTAAAGGGTCACAAAAATGCAGTTTTAGACCTTCATTGGACTACAGATGGAACTCAGATAGTTTCTGCCAGCCCTGATAAAACTCTGAGGGCTTGGGATGTGGAAACAGGAAAACAAATTAAAAAGATGGTAGAGCATCTTTCATATGTCAATTCATGTTGTCCTTCGCGGAGGGGTCCGCCTCTTGTTGTCAGCGGATCAGACGATGGAACTGCTAAACTATGGGATATGCGTCAAAGGGGTTCCATCCAAACATTCCCAGATAAATACCAGATTACAGCTGTTAGCTTCTCCGATGCATCAGATAAGATCTATACCGGTGGTATTGATAATGATGTCAAGGTATGGGATTTGCGTAAGGGTGAAGTTATCATGACACTTCAAGGTCATCAAGATATGATTACTGGCATGCAGTTGAGTCCTGATGGTTCTTACCTTCTAACTAATGGCATGGATTGCAAGCTCTGCATTTGGGATATGCGCCCATATGCCCCCCAAAATCGCTGTGTAAAGGTGTTCGAAGGGCACCAACACAACTTTGAAAAGAACTTGTTGAAGTGCAATTGGTCATCCGATGGAAGCAAGGTCACAGCAGGGAGTTCGGATCGAATGGTTTATATATGGGATACCACTTCGCGACGCATCTTGTATAAGCTTCCTGGGCATAATGGATCTGTTAATGAGTGTGTGTTTCACCCTAACGAACCTATTATTGGATCTTGCAGTAGCGACAAGCAGATCTATCTCGGAGAGATATGATGCTAATGTTTGGAAACTGGTGGAAATTAGATGAATATGTTGTTCTTTTTGGCAACTGCTTTTAGGGAATAGTGAATTTTAGAAAAGCTTAGTCTGCTGTTGTTCCTGGTGGAACAATTCAGTGTCTGTATAATATTCAGGCAAAACATTGTCTCATTTGTTGCTTCTTAATATAACTTGGAATTTTTGACATTGATGCTTGGGAAGAAAATGGCTCCAACGATTTAGGCAGCCTTTTGGCTTGATGCCTATTTGACAAAAGGAGTGTTATGTGTCTGTATAAAGTGTGGAACTCTGCGTTGATTCTCACTCTGATTACCACTTGACGGAGTTTGAACCTAATCTAAGTGGAGATAATGTCTTATGCAACGATATATAAGGTATGGAAGTTCGCATCTTATTTGTATGCACCACATTTTTTTTCGCTTGCCTATGTGCTTGTTTGGTAGTTTTTATGAGAAAGATTTGAGAAGTTTGGAATGAATGTTATACATTTGAAAATTCAGAAAACCTTGCACTGCATAATTTTAAAACATGCAGTGCTTCAACTGTTGTTCTCGTTGTTTATATATGAACTAGATGAAGGAAAAAAAGAAAATGTATTGATTAACGTTGGGTCGTTTGAAGTTTTCTTCTATATGTAGTCTATTCCACTTATAGGAATAAGACTTTATTGCTTTATTTATAAAAATAAATAAATAGTAACGAAAGAAAGAAAGAGGGTAAAGAGCATGAACACAAACTATACCTTTTAGGCGTGTTTATAACGTAGGACCGCAGGAATAGTTTGCAAGACTTGACAATAAATAGTATTATAGTAGTGGTATGAAGGCTGAAGCGACCAAAATAATTTGTAAGAGTTGTGGATGGCAATTTAGATCGACCCGAGATGACTCACCTCGACCCGTTTCAAACGGGACAGGTATTTTTAACCATTGACTGGGTATGGGGTGGGTTTGGATAAGACTTGTTTATTTCTGTTTGGATATAGGGCGGATGAGTAATGATTGTCCCGTCTCATTACCCGTCTTGTCCCGCCCGGCCCGGCCGCCCGGTATGTGTATATGTACATGTTTTTGAACAATTTAAAATCATCTTTATACTTAATTATGTTTTTGAAGTATTTAATTATGTTTGGAATTTTATTGATTAATTTAGTTTAATTTATTTATCTTTATGTTATAAATTTTTTTAAAGAGAAAAACCATAAATCAATTAGATTTCGAGGCGAGGCAGGGTGGGTGGGACAGAATACTTGTGGATTTGGGTATAGGATAAAAAATTAAGATACCTGTAGGTAATCAGAAGGAAAATGAATCAATGCACTAGTGTTTGGGACGAGTATGGATATTTAAATATCCGTCCCACTCGGCTCCATTGTTGTCCCTAGTTAAGTGATCTGCCATTCCATTTAAATTAGAAATACAGTTGTAACGAGTGAATTTTTTCTTTTTAATATTTGATTAATAACGGTATTTTTTTAAATTGTGGACTGCTTTGTTGTTTTTTTTAAATGTGGAACGATTTAATTTAGGGAGTAGAAATTGAATCGTTTGATTTTTTAGAGGTATACAAATCAAACTCTAATTTTTGTACTCGATTTTCGATTTGTGTTTAAAAAGTTAAAGAAATTGAAGTACACAAATCTCTCCAATTTGTGAACTGGGAACTTCACAAATTTAAAAAAATGTTACAACAAAAAAATCGGATCCTCCAATTTTATATTAAAAAAATTGAAAATTCCATGCAAAATAATCGAAGGGTCCAATTACTTATTTTCATACCAAAAAAAACCACATACAAAGCCAATATTATTGAATTGCACAAAGGCTTCATCCATAATAAAAAAATTTAGCCGTAATGAGTGCTTTAAAAATCATACAATGTAGGTTTTCAAATTTCGAGCAAGGGGGAAGAGAATTTGTTTACATAAAACATACATTTATTAGTGGAACAATTGCTTTGAAATCGTGTGCATTGCACCCGATATTTGTTGTAGATCATAGTATTTTGGATCTTGTTTATAAAAGAAAAATATGAACATCACAATAAAATGATAAATACCTTTTATATAGTTAGAATAAGGTCATTTGTGCATAGCATTTTCCAATGAAAAGGGTAAATTATTTTTTGTAATAATGGAGAAAAAAATTAAGTATGATTTTGGTATATATAATTTTGGCCAAAAATTAAAATCGTTTCTAAAATTTTTTACATTCAAAATCGTTCCTAATGTTAAATTTTATTTTAAAATAATCTTTTAACCTCATCTTTTCTAATTTCTCATTTTTTTCAAAAATATCATTTTTTTACTATCTTTTCAAAAAAAAAAAAACAAAAAAAAAAGTAAATTATCGTTTTTGTCCCCAATGTTTGGGATAAGTTCTAAAATTGTCCCTAAGGTTTCAATCGTCTTATTTAAGTCCCTGACGTTTCAAAATTGACTCAATGTTGTCCTGCTGTTAGAGATCTGTTAATAGAATTGACGGTGGAACAAAATTGAGACAATTTTAAAACTTTAGGGACTTAAATAGAACGAAAACGTTGAGGACAAAAACGATACATAGAAATAAATTTTAGTTTTATCTTTCAATAATATCAATTTTTTACTATATATAGTATTCAATTATTTTTTAATCACATCTAAGTAAATTACACTTAATCACATTACTTTCATTCTAAATAAATTTACTTTTTTTTTTGTAATTTTACACTTAAAGTTATAAGTTAATATAAAAATATAAAAAATTTTATTTAGAATAAAAGTAGTGTGATTAAGTGTAATTTATTTAGATATGATTAAAAAATAATTGAATATTATATACAGTAAAAAATTGATATTATTGAAAGATAAAATTAAAATTTATTTCTATGTATCGTTTTTTATCCCCAACGTTTTCGTTCTATTTAAGTCCCTAACGTTTCAAAATCATCTCAATAACAGAATTGACAGCGGGACAAAATTGAGACGATTTTGAAATGTTAAAGACTTAAATAGGATGATTGAAACATTAGGAACAACTTTAAGATTTACTCCAAACATTGGGGACAAAAACGATACTTTATTTAAAAAAAATATCATACTTTTCTCTCTCTCATAATGCCATCTAAATAAAGAACACAAATATTGACACAGTTTCGAGTACCAAATGGAAGGGATAGAAAATTGGTTAGTGAAACCTACCATTGAGAATATAATAATAACAATTAACAAATAATATAACAAACCCACAATTGAGAATATAATAATAACAAATAATATAATATAGTTGTGATAAATTAGAAAAATGATTTTAAATAAAATTTAATTTTAGAGATTAATTTAATTTTGGGCTAAAAAATAGAAATAAAAATAGTATTTAACTAAAAAAAATACATTATATGCAATGCACATTTTTTCTTTTTAAATTTAAATTATAATTTGCACTTTTCAATTTGTTTTAGAAAAATACTAAATGAACAAGTTATTTTTGTAACAAAATTAAGTTTTTTTTCTTTTTCTTGCTCTTCTCATTTTTTTTTCAATTAAAATTTTGTGTTATCAATTTTTAAACTATTGAACCAACTTAGTTGAACTTGATTACCAAAATGATTTGATTATGAAAATACCAGTAATAATTTTATTCTACATCTAAAAATTCTCTTAGATCAATCAATACATCTTTTATACTTAACACTTTGTTTGGATATTGGAAAGAAAATGAAAAGAAAAAAATGAAAGAAAAAAAAAGAAAAAAGAAAATGAAAGGAAAAGTTGAATTATTTGTATGTTGTTTGAATGAATAGAAAATAAATGGAAAGAAAATAAAGAGAAATTTTTTTTTTGTTTTTTTTTGTGACTGAGAAAGAAAACACCAAGAGCAATTAAGTTGGAGAGGACATCTCTTTCCTAATTATCTCTTGAACAACAAGACTAGGAACAAGGTATTCTATATAAGGAAGACTATGACGAGCCGTTGTCCTAGCTAGAAGATCAGCAGCTGTGTTCGCTGTTCTTTGGATCAAATGGACATGAACCACCCAATTCCATTGCATCATCTCAGCAATCTTCAGAAGAAGATCATTATAATCCCTTGGCATCCCCGCAAAATCTTTGATGATTAAAAGATAAGCCTCCAAGCAATCTGTTTCACAAATGATCTCATTATTTTCACAGTCCCAGGCTAAACAAAGACCCCTCCAAATGGCATAAAGCTCACACCAAGTGATCGGACCTGTTGGAATGCTTGCCGAGCAGCCTAACAGCCACTTACCAAAATCATTCCTAAGGACGCACCCAAAACTAGCAAGATGTTGTTGCTCACAGAGGCTTGCATCACAATTAGGTTTCACAACATGTAAGGGAGGGGGACACCAGGAATCAATCAAAGAAAGATGGGAGGAAACCTGATTAGTACACTTAACAATACCATATTCAGCCGCTGAGTGTCTAGCAAGCATGATGACCTTTTTCATGCTCCAACTATCATTTGGATTGAAGATATCATTGTTTCTATCTCTCTAGATCCACCAGAATCCTGCTACAAAGATAGCTTTCGTTGCTCTAAGATTAACCTGAATCCAAGCCCGGAACTCCAAAAAGGCATTCCTTCTACTCATTCCCACCTCTAGACATTTCCAAATAAGCTGAGCTTTAGTACAAAATCTGAGGCAATGTTCTGCAGTTTCTGACGCCTCGTTGCACCTGGGACATATATCCGTGATAGTCAAGTTTCTGCTGCTACAAAAGCTGGCAGTGGGAATAGCATTATGTAAACAAAGCCAAATTAGTCCCTTAACCTTCTCTGGGATATTCATACGCCATAGCCATAACTAAGACTCATTAGCATCCCACTGAACCTTCTGCTCCAGCAGCCACTCATAACCACTCCGTGTGGTGTAAATCATAGTGTCATTCAATCCCCAATACCAGTTGGGTTCAGCCGCTTCCAGCAGAGATGAATGATGAGACGTGATATCTAGCTTCAAAGACTCTGGTAGAACCGTTTAAAGCCCCTCCAAGTGCCAGCCACCCCCAAACCATACATCGCCAAGCGAGAGAACTGTATCCGAGATATGCACAAAGAGAACATCCTGAGCAAGAGCTCCTAAAGGCCTCCAGGAATGATACCAAAGAAACTGAGTTAGAGGGCCTGTACAGCACACAAAATCCTGTTTTAATCTTCTAGCAACTTTTGTGATGGTGTGCCAAATTTCCGAAGCATACATAGGGCAAACTAGCTCCAAAGACTTATTTCCTTGCATATATTTCACAAGCATAATGCGCACCCAAAGCTTGTTTCTTTCGTGAAATATCTGCCAAACCAATTTACCAAGAAGAGCCATATTAACACTTCGAGTATCCCGAATACCTAGTCTCCCATATCTTTTGGGAGTTACCACTGTACTCCACTTCACCAAATTCAAGCCCCGCTCATCCGTCTTACCTTTCCATAAGAAATTACGCAGGATAGAGTCAATCTTGGAACTAACCTTATTAGGAAGAGCTCAACTTGCATATGGTAGATAGGGAGGGAAGATGTCATGGACTTTATAAGACAAAGTCTGCCAGCCCTATTCAGGAGACGTCCTTTTCAGTTAGACAATTTACTTCTAATTTTCTCCACCGACTCTAAGCAAGCTGTTCTAGAGGCTGGCGGGTGGTTGAGATTAACCCCCAAATACCTACCCAAGTCATGAGCAAAACGGATTGACGACACACCAGCCAACATCTCCCTTCGTCTATTAGTCACATTCTTGGAGTAGATAGCTTTCGATTTATCTAAGTTCACTTTCAGGCTAGAGGCCTTGCAGAACAAGTTCAAAGAATGCATGACTTGTTGAACCTGGGTTTTACTAGCTTTACAAAATAGGAGGAGATCATCAGCAAACATTAGATGCGAAATTCTCGGCCCTCTCCGCGAGACAGCAACCGGGTCCCACACCCCTAACTCAACTTGGTGTGAAATAAAGCATGCTAGCATCTCCATACAAAGAACGAAAATGTATGGCAACATGGGATCCCCCTGCCGGAGCCCTCTTCTAGGTTGGAAACCTTCTAACCTGTTCCCATTCCACAGAATCGAAAGAGAGGATGCTTGAATACACCTCATAACGAGATTTATAATAGAGCTAGGAAAGCCAAAGTTTTTCAAAGTAAATTCTAAAAACTTCCAATCGACCCTGTCATAAGCCTTCTCTAAATCTATCTTGAAAGTCATAGCCCCCTTCTTTGACTTAGTTTTCTTCAAGAAATGAAGTACTTCTTTTGCCACAATGATATTATTAGGAGTTCCTCTTCCAAGAATAAACCCTCCCTGATTCGGATTGATAAAGTCTGCTAAGTAAGGTCTAACGCGGCTTACCAACACCTTAGTTACAATCTTGTACACGATGTTGCAAAGACTGATGGGTCGAAAATCCTTCATTCTGCTTGGAACGTCAACCTTAGGGATAAGCACAATAAGCATTTCCAACATAGCTGGATTAATCGCCTCCCCTTGAAAAACCTTTCGAACTAAATCCCACACATCCTTTCCAACAACATCCCAAAATTATTTGAAGAAGTACGCTTGAAACCCATCTGGCCCCGGGGCTTTGAGAGAACTCATACTATCCACTGCTGCTTTAACTTCCAACAACGTGACTGGCTTTAGGAGATTCTCACAAGCCTCACGGCTAAGTGAGGGCTTTGGAAAATCTCCCAAACAGTCCACCTCCACCGGTTCAGTGGAACAAAAGAGTTTTATAAAATGCCAACGCCTCCTTCTGAAGAAGTTCCGAATCAGAGGACCAGGACCCCATCACTCACAAAGAGCCCATGAATTTTGTTTGCTTTCTGTCTAATAATAGTCTGCATATGAAAAAACTTCGTATTTTTGTCACCAAATCTTACCCATTGCTCCTGGGACTTCTGAAACCAGAGCATTTTCTCCTGGGCTAGGACCAAGTTATATTCCTCTCTGTACCTACATTTCTCCTTTTTAAGAGCAGCCTCGTCACTAGATTCCAATCTTCTTTGCAAATCATCGAGCTTGCTTTCAAGATTTCTTTTCTTGAAAAAAATGTTCCCAAAAACACGAGAATTAAAATCTTGCGAAGCCTGTTGGACTCTCCGAAGCTTGCTGTGAAGGTGGGTGCAAGTACCTTTCCAAGCTTGATGGATAACACCCTTATGGGAAGGGTGAGTGGCCCATGCAGCCTGGAATCTGAACGGCCTTCCACTTTTTTTGGCTGGGGCTCCCAAGCATCTAATAAGCAAAGGGAAATGATTCGAATGCAATCGACTCAGCACCTCTGTGAAAGCTTCAGGAAATATGAACCTCCAACTACTGTTACTACACTCTCTGTCCAATTTCTTAGTGACTTCCTTGTTACCCTAGACCCTCCTAAACCAGGTAAACTTTCTTCTCACTGTTGCCAGATCAAACAAATTCCAAGCATCCAGCACATTAGAGAAGTAATTGCTACGATTAGCATTGTAGAGGCCCTCTTTCACCTCCTGAGAACTCAAAATTTCATTAAAATCTTCGGTGACAAGCCAGGGAACCTGAACAGAAACTCCAAGAGCTAAGAGATGATTCCACAGATCCCTTCAGGTCGCCGGTTGAGGACTACCATAAACCGCACTACAAACCCAACTCCTAACTCCGCTAGCAATTTCTATAGTAAGACATTGTTCCATGGTAGCAATCACTCTACATTTAGCTTTAACATCAGATGACAAAAATCATATACCTCCTTTATGCCCACTAGCTTCCACTATTCCAATCAAAAGAAAACCCAAGATTTCCCAAAAAAATTTCATAGAACTAAACGCAACATGTGTCTCTACAAGAATAACATAAGCATGATTAAATCGTCTTACCAATTCTTTGCAGTGAACTCGAGCCATCTTGTTTGATACTCCTCTCACGTTCCAACTGATCAAGTTCATAAAATCACTAACCATAAAAACCTAGCTTGATGATGGAACAGCGACTCCCACCTCTCACATCGAGGGTCCTCTGTCTCCCATCCTGGCAGTTCCCTCCAGAACAGCACTACCTTCCTACTTGGTCTCATCTTTCTTGTCTCCACCGACATGATCGGGCGGTGAACTCTGCAGAGAGGGAGGTCTCCTTCTCTTGTGGTTCAAATTAATGTTCGGTGTCGAGAAAACAGGTGCCACGCTCCCTTTGCTCACTCTCAAAGAGCTCCCAAGAAAGGAAGGTTTCTATGTGCGTGTTGCCTTGTCTATTGGAGCAGGCTTCTTAACCTCTCTGTTAGCTAATAATGGGCCCTTACCAACCCGTGTTGGTTTCATATCAACATTGGGCCTTCTAAGAATAAAGCCTTTTTTTGAGACTCTCTTAGCTTTCCCTTTTTTGGTAACCATAGTCCATTCTCTATCAATAGGTGCATTAATATCTTTCGAAATCTCATGCAACGTTCCCTGCACAAGATTCACTTGTTCCACATTCAATGCAGCATTGACTCATGCATTTTCAAATGCAAAATTCTGGTGCACCATTTTCTCCGCCGGTTTAACCGTGGTGGTTGCTGATGGCTCGTCTTCTTCCCCATCCTGTTTCCTCCGTGCCGGCGCAACTGTCTTTTCCACCGGTAGAGTCTCTTCCTCCTCCTTTGTCTTTCCACAACCCCGGGTCACATGCCCAAAGCAATTGCATTTTTCGCAAATGAGATGCAGGTTCTCATATTCTATAGCGTATTCAAAGCCATCAACCAGAATCTTGCGTATCACAGGTTGGCCGAGATTGATTTGGATGCAGGCACTTGTATATTTTTCATGCTCAGTTGACTTGGTGGCTAAATCAACCTTAATCGGCTTTTCCACTGCTCTCGCTATGTTTAAGATAGCCTTCTCACTATAATACCATATGCTAAGTCCGGTGATTCTTATCCAAACTAAAGTGGATCCAAAGGAATCCTCACACGGACGGAAAGAAGGACACCACGGCTTTACCGTCACATAGTTTCCCACTATCATTCGCGGGCCGCCCAGAAGAACTCTCTCTCTATCCTCCCATAAGTCAAACTTGATGAGGAAATAACCAAAACCAACATCCAAAACGTCATAGCCACCTTTGGTTCTCCAGACTCCTCTCAACTTGTGTGTGATAGCAGTATAGTTGAAAGATTTGCCAAGAACTTTGATGATGATGGCATCCCTATATGGGGCAGAGAGAATCTCCCTAGCTTCCTCTGTAAATTCCACGCTAAGGATCTCCCCGTCTTTGATCGTAGCCATCCTATCCACATCTAGAGCATCTGCCACATGAGAAACTCTAGCTGGGGTTTCTCCCACAACCTTGTCTCTGAAGGACACCTTAAGAGGTTCCTTGCCCTTTGCCCTTTTCTCTGCATCTTCCATACCCTGTGGTGTAGCTTGCCCAATATCTCCCGCAGAGGCCTTATCATTGGACCTGCTAGACCCTTCCCCGGCCTCCATGACGTTCTTCCCTTTCCAAGACTCATCTGCCAACCTTGAGACCTGAATCTCCACCCTCTCTCCGTTACCTTCGCCATCCGCTATCCTTGTGCCTTCGAAAACTCTACCCTCGTCTCCCTCCCCCTCTCTCCCACTCTCTCTGTCCATTTTTTTGTTATTTTAAATTTTTCTTTGTTTGAATGAAAAGAAAAGTGAGAAGAAAGAAAATCATAATAGTATAAAATTACATTAATACCCTTATCATAAAATAAAGTATAAATATTTTTATTTATTCATGTTTTATTATATTTTATAAATATTATAAAATATTATAATTTTATATATTTGATTTAAATTATTTATCTAATACATATAATGTTTAAATATAAATTTCTATTATAATAATATATTAAAATTAAAATTATATTAATATTTGTCAATAATAATATAATTATTAAAAATACAAAATTATAGCATTTTTCTTCTTGTTTGCTTGCTTGTGATGGAAAAATTTTTTTAGTGGGACCACATAAAAATTTTCTTTCTTTCTTATTTTCTTTGATAACCAAACAAAGAAAAATATCATTTTTCATCCATTTTCTTTTCATTCATTTTCTTTCCATTCATTTTCCATCAAACCAAACATAATGTAAACAAGTTGAGGTGTTTTATTTTTTTTTTCTATTAAAAAAATAATTTACAACTTTTTTTGTGGTATATCTCAATTCAATGTGACAACGATTAATTTAACGCGAATCTGAATTCTAGTGTTTGTTGCTGGCTACGTGTAATTCAGATTTCTAACATTTCGTTAAGCGAATTAGTGAGTTAACTATTAGACTAATCTAAGTTAATTTAATTTAACCTATTTTAATTTGAAGTATTTTGCTTAACTTTTTCAACAACAAAAGCGAAATGACAAAATGTAGTTAAATTGGGATTGACTAGAGATCCAATGTTAATAGAAGCACGAACCCTCTTCTTCTCAAATAACTTTTACTTGACCAATGTCACGAACCGACAAGATTCGAAAACTGTTTAATTTGTTTTATGTGTACACGAGACCTCTAGCAACATGGCATAGATATATCCTTGTCATAGTTATCAAAACCGGACAGGACTGGCCGGTTCAACCGAAAAACCGGTGAACCGAACTTAATACCGGTCCGGTCCAGCTTTCGAACCGTTTAAGATATTGACCTGGTCAAATCCGATATGAACCGGTGAAAACCGGTCAAATCTGGTGAAAACCGGACCGAACCGAACCGGTCGGGTTTGAAGGGGAGCCTACGACGCACTAGCGTTGTGGAAGAACACCATACTCCGTATGCCTCCAGTGCTGCCAAGTGTCAAGCCTTGTGAATTTTTGGAAAATTTTTCAAAATGTCTAACACAAGGTTCGAACTCTTTCACCTAAGGATGTTAAGAAGAAGGTTGTACTACCAAGCTGACAAACTTCTTGTTAACTTTATATACATATTATAATACATATATCAAGTTTTTATTTTATTTATATTCAATTTATTTTAATTTTAAAGCCACTCATTTTTAAATTAATTATATTTTATTTAACTATAAATTTTATTAAATATATACAAATTAAAAATATAAACAAACAAAATTTATTAATCATAATTTTTTTTTCATGATTATATAATATTGAAGGTTGTGGTAGGCTTAGAGAAGGGGGGTTGAATCTATGCCTTCCTTTTTCGTTGCTGTTATTACCCTTTTTAAACACCTTTGCTATTTTGATTCTGTTTGATCTGAGCAGCGGAAATTTATGAGACAATTTAATTTTGTCTCATGAAAATCATAAAACTGAACACAACAAAGAAGAGAAAAGCTAACACCAGCAAGTATCCTGGTTCGGTTGCCTTGTGCTATGCAACCTACATCCAGTCTCCTCCACAACTATGGAAGAATTTCACTATAGTTAACAGTATTACATACACCAATAACAAGGATTGACCCAATCCTTTCAAACTCAAGTTCTAACCTAACTTGACATTGGCTATGCTAATACCTAACTATACCTCTTAGTGCTAACCCAACTAAGAAAGGAATACCTTACAGGTACAAGATACAAGACACTTAACCAACCTAAAGAAATCAGAAAATAACTCTAGGCTTTTCTCTAAAGTGTATCTCTCAGCCTTTTTCAACTCTTGGCTTTTTCTCTAGCTTTCTCACAATGCCTTTTCTCTCAAGAAATTAAAGAAAGATAAGCTTAGAAAAATACATTACAATCAGTAAAACATGAAGGAGATTGACTTCATCAACAGCCTCTGTGCTATGCGAAAAACCAGATTAGCAAGCCTCTGATTCAGTTTTTCATACTGGCGGAATGCACCTTTGATTAGGTTACACTGTCCAGTTAGTTGAACTTCTTCAAAGAGCTCTTCTCAGAACAAAACTTTCAAACTCTGGTTTTCTCTCCTTAGTTCTGAATGAACAGAAAAACTTCTTTTAACTCCTTGCATGTTGCTGGGTCCTTCTTCCAAGGTCAACATCTTGATCCTTGAGCTTCACCAACCACAGATTCACTTTTTCTCCTTAATCCTCAGAGTAGAAACTTTCCATCTGACTTTCTCATCTTGACAGAAAGCCACAAAGCAGTAACCATAGAAATCTTCTCATGGTCAACTTGATCTTAGCCATAGAATAGCTACTTGGTCCCCAAGTATCACTTGTGACCGTAGATGTGAAACGGAATAGGGCAGAGAACCACTTTCCCTTGAGTGCCATTTTCGGATATAGCAGAGAGTTGGGAAGAAGAGAAGAAGATTTGATGCAAGCAAAATGAGATGGATTACCTTTAACCTAAGCTTGATTTGGTTTGGATTTTCTGATTAAAGTTCTGTGTGTCAAGCTTTAACTTTTCTCTCTTTTGCTTCTTTGGTGTTTAGTTTGGTGAAGAAGCTCTTTCTCTTTCTTACTTTTCTGAAGGTTTGATTTGACTTGATTTGAGAGGAGGGGAACGTTGCTTTGGTTGAAGCAACATGGAGGGAATTTGCTTGCTGAATTATGAAACCGGGCTTGGCTTGGATCTTTTCAATTTTTGGCCCGTCGGTTCCTTTCCTTTGCTTCTTGAAGAATTTTGCTTGAGATGGATGACTTGGGCTTGGTTTATTTTCATTTCTCATTTAGCCCACCAGCAGATTTCTTTTTGTTTAGCATTGGGCTGCTTTAAACTAATTTTTGGCCTGCAGCATGTTTATAAATAATTAGTAATATGCAATTAGTTTAATCAACACTAATTATTTATTTTTCCCAAAAATAATGTTTGTCATCATTAATTAAGTTAATTAATTTTTCAACTCAACAATCTCCTCCTTGATGACAAACATGATTTAAGCAATAATCAAAAGGAAGTAAATTTGAGTAAGGTTTAGAAACTCCCTTTGATAATTTTCATTTGCTTTTATGTTGCTCCCCCTTTCCTTTTCAATATTTGCTCCCCCTGGATTTCTGCTTTCCTCTTTGTCCCTGTTTCACATTGTTCTTAAAGAAAGCACAATAAAGAGATATGCACACTATATCTTGTATAAGGAATATCAAATGAGCAACATCACATAATTAGCCCAACATCAAACTAATATCAGCAGCAAAAGGATTCATCATGTGAAATCAAATTTTAGTGCAGCAATTTGACAAAAATTCGAAAGAATTATTAGTAGCTGCACAAGAATTATTAGTAGCTGTATCAACACCCAAAAATACCATCATTCTAGTATTCTAGTGCTATTACTCCCCCTTTTGTCATCAAGGGTGAAAAATAAACAAGATCAACAAAAATATCAACACTAATCCTGCAAGAAAAGGTTAGATCACAGTCCAAAGTCCACAGTCCAAAAAAAATACCAAAGTTCTAACTAAACCAACAAAAGTGCAGCAGTATTTAGAGTTATTACAGTCATCCAATCTAAAAACAGTTTAACAGTTGGAAAATAAGTAGAATTTATGAGACAAAAAGAGAGCAGCAGCAGCAGTTTTCATGAGACAAATCTTAGGCATCAAAATTATCCCCTTCTGATCCAGCTTCCTCTTCATCCTCAGTGGCCTGATCTTCATCCTCATTCATGTTATCAATGAATTTCATAAGCACAGCCACCCTATCTCTTGATTTCTTCAGGAAGTTCTCATGCTTGCTAGCTAGCTTTCTTTGTTCCTTACTCATGGCAATCAAATGATTTGATTGGGAGACAAACTCTTGAGCAACATCTTTGACCACATTCAGCAGAGCAGATTTCTTCCCAGTGAAAATGGAAGTACCCTCAGTGGAAGGAGGAGGAGAGACATCTGGTATGTACTCTTCATCATCATCATCTAAGACCACTCTCTCAGATCTAGTTGGCCCTTTTTGCTGTTTCACTGAACCACCCCCTTTTAGGTATGAATGTTTATTTTCATAAGCCTCATTTGACAAGTCAACACCAAAAGTCTCAAATATGCAAGTCAAAAACATGCCATAAGGTAGTGCTTTATCCTTCACACTTCTAACAGAATCAAACATGTATCTAGCCATCAAATAGGCAAAAGAGATTTCTGTTTTAGTGATTAGGGCATACAAAACAAGTGTGTCCGTGTAAGAAACCCTTTGATATGAACCACTTTGAGGAATTAAAATGTGGTTGATAATACGATGCAACTGAGCACGTTCATATCCTAGGGCTTTGTGAGTGGGTGTGATGCCATCAATTAAAGAAACATGTTCACAAATGTGAGCAAGAGCATCATGGTAAGAGATACCAACACCTTCATCCCACTTCACAGATGTATAAGCACACGGCCCTACATCAGTGTACTTCAAGGAGTCACTGATTGTCTCATTATTCAAGATAATGTCTCTGCCCTTAACATAAGAATGCACACTTCCTTCATGGTAAGTCATGTTTGCATAAAATTCTTTGACTAACTTAGGATATACTGGTTTTTTGATTTTGAAAAGGTGATTCCAGTCTAAAAATTTCAGATTTTCAACAAAAGAAAATCCTTTCTTTTTCAAATCAGGTAAATCAGCAAGAAAAGAGGGACATAGATGACGGTACTGAATAACTCCCTCATAAAAGTCATGGTTCATGGCAGATTTGAAACGATGGGGGTTATAGTCTGAGTGAGATGTCATGAAGTGTGATTTGTGAGCAAAGGGATCAATGTCTGGTTCGCTAACAGATTTGAGAGGGTGATGAGGGTTACCTCTTTGTGAATGCACAGGAACAGACCTTGACTTAGGTTTTGCAGGCTCAGGAACAGGTTCTTCAACAGCAGGACGCTTACCCTTTGATGAACTAGGTTTTGTGGAGCTTGGTTTGGATGGCGTTGCCTTCGATGGTGGCGTCGGTTTGGCAGGAGCAGGATACCTTGGAGTGTTCTTGGTCCGAGCCATGGGGTCACAATGAGAAGGAGAGGAAAGAGGAGAAGGTAAGGGAGTGAAGGTGGTGTCTTGAGAACGGGTTGATGGTCTAGGAAAACCTGGAAGTTTATGGATTTTCTCATGAGGTGCTCTTTTGGCAATGACTTTCTTCCCCATTTTGGTTAAATTGATGCTTTTGATGGAAGAGAGATAGTGGTGTAAGAGAGAAGAAACCGAAGGGTTGAGGAGAAGTTATGGAGGGAAGAGAGGGAGTGTTGGTAACCGAACCCAAAAGCAAGTTTCCAAAACCATGCAACTGCATTACCAATTGAAAAGACTTGAAAAGACATGACATCATAAAAGAAAGATTTGATTTGATTTAAAAAATTAATTTTAAATTTTCAAAAACTTTAAAAAATCAAATCACACTGAAAATCCTTTTTGGACAAAAATAAAAATAAACACACAGGCCACTAAAATTAGAAAAATTTGTAACATTCATGTTTGGGCCTTGAAGTGATTTGGATTTAATGAAACATATTTGGACCACTCTTAATCTGAATCTTGAAGTTGGCCCAGATTGAGTTTCACTTTAAGCAAGTCCAGAACACGCTGTCTTGAAGGAAACATTCATCATCTGCCCAGAATTGTCTCATACCTGTTTATGAGACAAAAAGCTCCAGCAAATATATCAGCAATTTTCAAACAGAAAATCATAGCTCAAAATGCCTGGACAAGTCCTAAGCATGCAGAATCTATCCTCAGCTAATGGTTTTGTAAAAATATCTGCTAATTTCTCCTCAGATTTAACAAATTGAATGCTAATATCCCCCTTTTGGACATGTTCTCTTATTGAGTGAAATTTCACTTCAATATGCTTAGTCCTAGAGTGCAAAACTGGATTTTTAGAAATATTGATGGCACTCATATTATCACACATTAAGGGAATATTTTCAGCATTTAACTTGTAATCAGCAAGCTGTGTTTTTAACTATAAAAGCTGAGAACAACAAGAAGAAGCAGCTATATACTCAGCCTCTGCAGTGGATAAGGCCACTGTTGGTTGCTTCTTACTTGACCAAACATTTAAGGACTTTCCAAGGAAGCAGCATAAACCAGAAGTGCTCTTTCTGTCAACTCTATCACCAGCAAAATCTGCATCACAATAACCAACTGCAGAAAAATCATCAATCTTAGGATACCAAAGACCAAAATTGGATGTGCCGTGAACATATCTAATGACCCTTTTAACTGCAGAAAGATGTGACTCTTTAGGTTTGGATTGGAACCTAGAACACAATCCAACACTTTGCACAATATCGGGTCTAGAGGAAGTTAGATACATAAGAGAACCGATCATCCCTCTATACCTAGTCTCATCAACATCTTTCTCAGTTTCTCCCTTATCTAATTTAGAATTAGGATGCATGGGATTTCCCATGGGTTTGGCCTTTTCCATACCAAATTTCTTAACTAATTCCTTGGCATACTTTTCTTGATGAATGAAAATACCGTTTTCAGTTTGTTTAATTTGCAGCCCAAGGAAAAAATTAAGTTCACCCATCATACTCATGTCAAATTCGCTTGTCATGAGTTTTCCAAATTCAGAACAAAGGGATTCATTGGCTGATCCAAAAATAATGTCATCAACATATATTTGGACTAGAATAAAAGAATCATTAGAGTTCTTGATGATGAATAGAGTTGTGTCAGTGGTGCCTCTTTGAAAATCATTTTTCAAAAGGAAAGAGCTAAGTCTCTCATACCAAGCTCTAGGAGCTTGTCTTAAACCATAGAGAGCTTTAGATAATTTAAAAACATGATTAAAATGCTCTTTATTTTCAAAACTAGGAGGCTGCTCCACATACACTTCTCTATCTATTACTCCATTCAAAAATGCACATTTCACATCTATTTGGTATAATTTAAAACCACAGTATGCAGCATAAGCTAGGAGAAGTCTTATGGCTTCCATTCAGGCAACAGGGACAAAGGATTCATCAAAGTCTATTCCTTCTTCTTGGTCATATCCTTGTGCCACTAGCCTTGCCTTGTTTCTTGCAATGCTACCATCTTCTCCCAACTTGTTCCGAAATATGCACTTTGTGCCGGTCACTTTCTTTCCACTTGGCCTTGGAACCAAAGTCCACACTTGGTTCTTTTCAAACTCAAGAAGCTCATCCTCCATAGCTTTAACCCAAGAGGGGTCATTTAGTGCTTCCTTGACGTTTTGAGGCTCTATTTGTGAAAGAAGGGCAATGTTTGAACCTTCATTTGCCTTTCTAGTGGAAGACCTAGTTTTCACTCCATGAGAAATGTCCTCAATTACAAATTCTTCAGGATAATTCTTCAAGAATCTCCATTCACGAGGTCTGGTGGACTTGGAGGCAGATTCAGTCACCGAGGGATTCTGTGTGCTGCTGTCTGCAGAATTTCCTTCAGATTCATGAGACAAAATAGAATTGTCTCTTGAATTTTCAGCATTTGCTATTTATGGTTCAGCTTGTCCAGATTTTTCTTTTCCAAGATTCTGAGCAGTTTCATCCTCCTTTTGAGCTTGATTTCCTGCATCACCATCTTCCAAAATGCTTTGCACCAAGTTAGTATCACAAAATGTAACATGTATGGATTCTTCAATAATTCTAGCATCTTGATGATAAACTTTATATGCTTTACTAGTTGTGGAATATCCTACAAACAAACACTCATAAGCTTTTGGATCAAATTTTTCCAAATTTTCTTTGTTATTCAAAACAAAAAATTTGCATCCAAAGATGTGCAAGTAATCTAAGTTTGGTGGGTAGCCTTTCCAAAGTTCATAAGGGATTTTCTTCAAAAATTTCCTTATGATTGTTCTATTCAAAATGTGACAAGCCGTGTTAACCGCTTCAGCACAAAGGAATTTTGGAACATTACTCTCACAAAGCATAGCTCTTGTCATCTCTTGTATGCTTCTATTTCTTCTTTCCACAACACCATTTTGTTGTGGTGTCCTTGGACAAGAGAAGTTGTGAGATATTCCAAATTCCTCACAAAAGGATTCAAACAAATTATTTTCAAATTCAGTTCCATGATCGCTTCTTATAGAAGAGATTTTCAAATCCTTTTCATTTTGAATTTTCTTGCAAAAAGGTTCAAAGGCCAAAAAGGCTTCATTTTTGTGTGCAAGAAATAAAACCCAACCAAACCTAGTGTAGTCATCCACAATTACTAAACCATAATGTTTACCACCTAGGCTTTGAGTTCTTGTTGGACCAAATAAATCAATGTGTAGCAACTCAAGTGGTCTTTTAGTAGAGATGTCTTCTTTTGGTTTAAAAGAACTTTTTGTTTGTTTTCCCATTTGGCAAGCATCACAAGTGATGTCTTTGTCAAAGTTTATCAAAGGAAGACCTCTTACTAATTCTTTCTTTACAAGTTTGTTTATTTGAAACATACTTGCATGGCCCAATCTCTTGTGCCATAACCACTTTTCAGATTCTTTAGAGTGAAGACAAGCTACATTTTGATCCTTTAGTTCATCAAGAGTAAGTCCATACATATTATTGAAACGCTTGGCAACAAACATCACTTCATTTGTTTTTTCATTAACAACACAGCATTCAAGCCTTTTGAAAACAACTAAATATCCTAAATCACACAGCTGACTTATACTCAAAAGATTGTGCTTTAAACCACAAACTAAAAGTACATCATCAATGAAAGTAGATTGCTCATTACCTACTTTTCCAATAGCAATGATTTTACCTTTACCATCATCTCCAAAGGTCACAAAACCTCTATCATACTTATTTAGTTTGATGAAGTAGGTTGACCTTCCAGTCATGTGCCTTGAACATCCACTATCCATGTACCACATGTCCCTTTTGTTCTTGGATGCTAGGCAAATCTGCATGAAGAGTTTCAAGTAGCCTTAGGTATCCAAACTAATTTGGATCCTTTGAAGTTAATCCATCTTGGTTGCCTAAGTGCATTGAAATCACAAACAACATTGTAAACTTTGTTTCCTACAACTCTCTTTTCAATGAAGCATTGTGCATATGAGTGACCAAATTTCTTGCAATTAACACAATTATTTTCTGATGTGTGCCGCTGAAATTGAGGTGAGTTATATTGCTTGAAATGATTAAACGGTTGGAATTTTCTGGTTTTTGGAGGAGATGCATTTCTTTTGACAAACTGATTTTTGTTATAATTATTCCTCTTTGCAAAAATGTTTTCACCAGATTTTTTTTGAATATTTTTACCTTTCGAAAATGAGGTTTTGTTGTAAAATGGTGGTTTCTTGAAAGCATCCTCATTTTTCGAAATGTAACCCAAACCTGGCCGGTTTGAACTCGGTTCAGTTTTTGGTGAATGCTCAGTTTCACTTGTGTATACTTCATCAAATTTTTCTTCAAATGTTGGAGCATTTTCAACACCAACTTTGTTTGGTATATTTTTGGTATTTGATGAAGAAGCCACAAACTTTATAGAGGAAATATTAGAAACTGCTTCTTCCTTGGCTATGTAGCCTAAACCAGATTTTTCAAACAAAGGTCTTTGACTTGCAAGTAATTTGTCCAAGTTACTAGAACCTTGAGCAAATTTTGCTAAGTCACCATTCAGCCTTTTAATTTTATCATTTAATCTTTCATTTTCAGCAATCAACTCATGAGAAGGATCCACAATGTGCTTTCCTTTTAATTTTTCAAGTTCAGATTTTAGAAATCTGTTTTCTTCAATGATGTCCAAAGCACATTCAGTTTCCTTCACCTTTTCTTTTAAAAAATTATTTTCAGCTCTTAGCACATCTCTTTCAGATCTGCATTCATTGTATTTGTCAAGCAGTTTTGAGGTGTTTAAGGAAGATCATCAATAATAGCATGCAAGTTCTCAATGGTCAAATCATAGTAATTTACCTCATCAAGATTGTTGTTTCCAGCCATGAAGCAGTCTTTGTTATCTCCTTCTGATTCTTCTTCTTCATTTGAGTCGTTCTCAAGATCCTCCCAAGCTGTCATGAGTACTCTCTTCCTTTCCTTCTTTCCTTCTTTCCTTTGTCCTCCCTTTTGAGCTTTGGACAGTTTGACTTGAAGTGTCCAGCCTCCTTGCAATGATGACACGTCACCTTGCTCAAGTCTATCTTGTGCTCCTTTGAACTTGAGCCCTTGTATTTGCCTTTGCTCTTCAACATCCTTCTAAATCTCCTAGCAAAAAACAAAAGCTCGTCATATGAAATACCATCACTTGACTCACTCTCTTTCGGTTCTATTTGTGACTTAAGGGCTATTCCCTTTTTCTTTGAGTCTGTGTTTGTGTGTGTGGCTTCATAGGCAAGGAGATTTCCTCTCAGTTCATCATAGGTTATGGGACTTATATTGTTACTCTTGGTTAGGACAGTGGCAGTGTTTTCCCACTCTTTTGTGAGGCTTCTAAGAAGTTTTCTCACCAAGGTTTGTTCTGCATAGTTTGTACCCATAGCATCAAGGTTGTTGATTATGATTGAGAATCTCTCAAATGCTTCATCAATGCTTTCTCCATCCTTCATGCTAAACATCTCGTACTCTTTTCGCAGCATATCAATCCTCGTTTCTTTGACTTGTTTGGTGCCTTCATGTGTAACCTGGAGTTTTTCCCAGATTTCTTTGGCTGTCTTGCATCTAGACACCTTCCGGTACTCTTTAAAGCTGATAGCACAATGAAGAAGGTTGATTGCTTTAGCGTTCAGCTCTATCTTCTTCTTGTCATCTTCATTCCATTCAGCTTCTTCTTTTGGAGTCACCACTCCATCAGCACTTATTTTTGTTGGGATCTTGAGACCACTCACAACAATCTTCCATAGGTTGTAGTCAATGGATTGGATGAAGATCCTTATCCTTTCTTTCCAGTAGGAATAGTTCTTTCCGTTGAAGAAAGGTGGCCGGTTGTTTGACTGGCCTTCAGTGAGGGTGTAAGCAACTGTGGTTGTGCCCAAGTTGTTCGCCATTGGATCTTTGCTCTAAGCGGTTAAGCTTGATTCTTGAGACCTTAGCTCCTGATACCAATTGAAGGTTGTGGTAGGCTTAGAGAAGGGGGGTTGAATCTATGCCTTCCTTTTTCGTTGCTGTTATTACCCTTTTTAAACACCTTTGCTATTTTGATTCTGTTTGATCTGAGCAGCAGAAATTTATGAGACAATTTAATTTTGTCTCATGAAAATCATAAAACAGAACACATCAGAGAAGAGAAAAGCTAACACCAGCAAGTATCCTGGTTCGGTTGCCTTGTGCTATGCAATCTACATCCAGTCTCCTCCACAACTATGGAAGAATTTCACTATAGTTAATAGTATTACATACATTAATAACACAGGATTGACCCAATCCTTTCAAACTCAAGTTCTAACCTAACTTGACATTGGCTATGCTAATACCTAACTATACCTCTTAGTGCTAACCCAACTAAGAAAGGAATACCTTACAGGTACAAGATACAAGACACTTAACCAACCTAAAGAAATCAGAAAACAACTCTAGGCTTTTCTCTAAAGTGTATCTCTCAGCCTTTTTCAACTCTTGGCTTTTTCTCTAGCTTTCTCACAATGCCTTTTCTCTCAAGAAATTAAAGAAAGATAAGCTTAGAAAAATACATTACAATCAGTAAAACATGAAGGAGATTGACTTCATCAACAGCCTCTGTGCTATGCGAAAAACTAGATTAGCAAGCCTCTGATTCAGTTTTTCATACTGGCGGAATGCACCTTTGATTAGGTTACACTGTCTAGTTAGTTGAACTTCTTCAAAGAGCTCTTCTCAGAACAAAACTTTCAAACTCTGGTTTTCTCTCCTTAATTCTGAATGAACAGAAAAACTTCTTTTAACTCCTTGCATGTTGCTGGGTCCTTCTTCCAAGGTCAACATCTTGAGCCTTGAGCTTCACCAACCACAGATTCACTTTTTCTCCTTAATCCTCAGAGTAGAAACTTTCCATCTGACTTCCTCATCTTGACAGAAAGCCACAAAGCAGTAACCATAGAAATCTTCTCATGGTCAACTTGATCTTAGCCATAGAATAGCTACTTGGTCCTTAAGTATCACTTGTGACCGTAGATGTGAAACGGAATAGGGCAGAGAACCATTTTCCCTTGAGTGCCATTTTCGGATATAGCAGAGAGTTGGGAAGAAGAGAAGAAGATTTGATGCAAGCAAAATGAGATGGATTACCTTTAACCTAAGCTTGATTTGGTTTGGATTTTTTTATTAAAGTTCTGTGTGTCAAGCTTTAACTTTTCTCTCTTTTGCTTCTTTGGTGTTTAGTTTGGTGAAGAAGCTCTTTCTCTTTCTTACTTTTCTGAAGGTTTGATTTGACTTGATTTGAGAGGAGGGGAACGTTGCTTTGGTTGAAGCAACATGGAGGAATTTGCTTGCTGAATTATCAAACCGGGCTTGGGTTGGATCTTTTCAATTTTTGGCCCGTCGGTTCCTTTCCTTTGCTTCTTGAAGAATTTTGCTTGAGATGGATGACTTGGGCTTGGTTTATTTTCATTTCTCATTTAGCCCACCAGCAGATTTCTTTTTGTTTAGCATTGGGCTGCTTTAAACTAATTTTTGGCCTGCAGCATGTTTATAAATAATTAGTAATATGCAATTAGTTTAATCAACACTAATTATTTATTTTTCCCAAAAATAATGTTTGTCATCATTAATTAAGTTAGTTAATTTCTCAACTCAACAGATATCTATTAATATTATTTTTCATTAAATACTTTTAATATATAATAATAGGTAAAGACTCATATGCAGAGTTGTCTTCATATGAAGTTGATAGTTGAAATTTCTTAGATGATATTTAGTCAAACTTGTCAAATCATCTAACGGTTTTTAAATATCAACTTCACATAAAAACAACTGTATGTGAGTTTTTACCTATAATAATATAATAATAAAATAAATATATATACCGAGTTGACCGGTTCAACCAGTGACCCACCGGTTGAACCAGTAACCCAGTGACCTAATAACCTGACCGATTCGATCACCGGTTCGGTTCTGATAACTATGATCCTTGTTATTGTTGAAGACAAAAGATAAAATTAATTAATATTTTATCCTGATTTTACTCATTTAAAAAATATTGTACTTTTTTTTCTCTCTCATAATGCCATGTAAGCAAAGAACACAAATATCGACACCGTTTCAGTTAATGACAAATTTAGGTTTTTCATTCTACCAAATAGAAGGGATGAAAAATAGAGAGTGAAATCAATTGAGAATATAATAATAACAAATAATATAATAGAATTGTGAGTTGGATATAGTGATATAGAGTTAAAAATATTTTTTTACAGTCGAGTAAGTACTTTTGAAAAAGATGATAGCGGACAAGGGTATTTTTGGGGGAAGATAAAGAATTGAGAAATATGAGTTTTGTTTAAAAATTAGAAAAATGATATTTTAAATAAAACTTAATGTTAGAGACGATTTTAATTTTAGATTAAAACAATAAAAACAAAAATTGTACTTAACTAAAAAAATACATTACATGCAATGCACTTTTTTTCTTTCTCAATTTTAATTATACACTCTTCATTAGTTTTAGAAAAATATTAGGTGAATAAGTTATTTTTGTAACAAAATTTGATTAAGTTTTCTTCTTCTCTTTCTTGCTCTTCTCTTTTTTTCGTTATTTTTCAACTAAAATTTAGTGTTATCAATTTTTAAGCTATTGTACTAACTTAATTGAACTTGATTATCAAAATGATTTGATCATGAAACACCAATAACAACTTTATTTTATATTTAAAAAATTTTCTTAGATCAATCAATGCATCTTCCATACTTAAAAGGAGTTGAAGTGTTTTATTTCTTTTTTTTTTCTATTAAAAAATAATTAAAATTTTTTTATGGCATATCTCAATTCAATAGGTCAACGATTAATTTATCATAAATCTAAGTTTGAGTTTCTCTGGTTAAAATATTGTTGCATATATAAGGTGTAATCCAAATTTCTAATACTTTTTTTAAACAAATTAACGAATTAAAATTAATCTATGTTGGTTTAATTTAAACCTATTTTAATTTGAAATACTTCGCTTAACTTCTTCAACAACATAAGTGAAATGACAACATGTAGCTAAATTGGGATTGGCTAGAAAGCTAATGTTAACAGGAGTACGAACCTTCTTTTTCTTTTTACTTTACCAATGTCACAATTTACGAGATTCGAAAACCGTTTGATTTGTTTTATGTTTATATGAGACCTCTAACAACATAGCATAAATATTTCGTTATTATTGTTGAAGATAAAAAATAAAATTAATTAATATTTTTCATCCCGGTTTTACTTATTCTTAAAAAATCGTTCTTTTCTCTCTCTCTCATAATACCATATAAGTAAATATGAGAGTATTTTTGGGAGCGGACAAGAGTATTTTTGGAGAAAGATAAAGAATTGAAAAATATGAGAGTATTTTGTTTAAAAATTAAAAAAATAATATTTTAAATAAAGCTTATTATTATAGATGATTTTGATTTTAGACTAAAATAATAGAAATAAAAATCATACTTAACTAAAAAAAAATATTATATGTAATGCACTTTTTTTTTAAATTATAATTTGCACTTTTCATTAGTTTTAGAGAAATATTAGGTGAGTAAATTATTTTTGTAACAAAGTTTAATTAAATTTTTTTCTTCTTTTTGCTCTCTTCATTTTCCTCGTACTTTCTTGACTAAAATTTTGTGTTATCAATTTTTAAGCTATTAAACTAACTTAGTTGAAGTTAATTATCAAAATAATTTGATCACAAGACACCAATAATAATTTTATTCTACATTTAAAAAATTCTCTTGTATCAATCAATGCATCTTTCATACTTAGAAGAGTTGAGGTGTTTTATTTCTTTTCTTTTTTCTATTAAAAAGGGGATAATTTAAAAACTTTTTTATAGCATGTCTCAATGCAATAGATCAACGATTAATTTGTCGCAGATTTGAATTCGAGTTTGTCGCTCGTTAAAATGTTGCATGAATAAGATATAATTCAAATTTCTAACACTTCTTTAAGCTAATAGGTGAGTTAATTATTAGACTAATCTAAATTAGTTTAATTTAAACTTATTTTAATCTGAAGTACCTCACTTAACTTCTTCGACAACAAAATGACAAAATATAATTAAATTAGGATTAGTTAGAGAGCCAATGTTAATGGGAGTACAAACTTTCTTCTTCTTAAATAACTTTCACTTGACCAATGTAATAACTCACAAAATTTGAAAAACTGTGAGTTGTGTCAAGTATTATGAGACCTCTGGCAACATGACATGGATATTTTTTTTATTATTGTTGAAGGCAAAAAATAAAATTAATTAATATTTTTTACTCGGTTTTACACATTCCAAAAAAAATCGTATTTTTTGGCCTAGTTTCAGTTGACAAATTTAGAATTTTTATCCTACCAAATAGAATGGATGGAAAATTGGTTACTGAAACCATAACTGAAGATATAATAATAACAAATAATATAACAAAGGTTACTCTCTGGCGAAGGAGATCGAAGTTGGGAAGCACATAGTGAGCGAGACCTTCAACATTGGAGGGTACCGGTGGGCCATATACTTCTACCCTGATGGCAAGAACCCTGAGGACAACTCCGCCTATGTCTCTGTCTTCATCGCCCTCACTAGCGATGGGACCGACGTTAGGGCACTCTTTGAGCTCACTCTCCTCAAACAGAGCAGCAACGGTAAGCATAAGGTCCACGGACACTTTGACCGCTCCCTAGACTCTCAAGTACCGCTGCAGCATGTGGTAAGTTAATTAAGTAGCAGGTTAATTAGGTAGTAAGTTAGTTAGTTATCAATCAATTAATCGGTTATGATCGGAATTTGTTAGGTTTTTCCGCTATCGCAATGCTATTTGCTAGGTTTTCTTGCTGTCTTTACAAGGTTTGGTTTTTGCTGTGTTTGAATTAAGTGGATTTTGTGTTTTTTTTGTAACGGATTATGGTTTGTGATTTTGCTGAGATGATTTGGGAAGAGAAGTGAGGATGAACTACTTGTGTGTTTACCAAATAGTTTTATTTCATGCGTGAAGTGACTTGTTTTGTGTTTATGATAGCTTATAAAGGAGTGAAGTGACTTAGTTTTGTGTTTATGATAGCTTATAAAGGGGAAACTTTGTCCTTTCGGAGACATCCGATAAAGTTGTCAGTTGGATACAGTGGCAGAGCAGAATTAAAAATACTTTGTGGGTGTTCAGTGAGTACTTTTGAAAAAGATGGTAGTGTAGAAGGGTATTTTTGGAGAAGACAAGGAATTGAAAAATATGAGAGTATTTTGTTTAAAAATAAAAAATGATGATTTTAAACAAAATTTAATTTTAGAGACAATTTTGATTTTGAACTAAAATAATAGAAAAAAAACGTACTTAACTAAAAAAATACATTATATGCAATTTACAATTTTTCATCTAAATTTTAATTATAATTTGCACTTTTCAATTAATTTAAAAAAATACTAAGTGATTAAGTTATTTTTGTAATAAAGTTTAATTAAGTTTTCTTCTTCTTGCTCTTCTCATTTTTCTGGTTCTTTTTCAGCTAAAATTTTGTGTTATCAATTTTTAAGTTATTGAATCAACTTAGTTGAACTTTGATTACTAAAAAATGATTTGATCATCAAATACCAGTAATAATTTTATTCTATATTTAAAAAATTCTCTTAGATCAATCAATGCATCTTCCATATTTAAAGAGTTGAGGTGTTTTATTTTTTTTATTAAAAAGAATAATTTAAATTTTTTTTATGGCATATCTCAATTCAACAGGTCAACGATTAAAAGTGTGTGTTTGGATTACAATTTACAAACTGAAGTTTGTATAAAATTGATTTTGCAAACTTCATTTTTATGAAAAGTAAGTTTGTGTAAAAAATGATTTATATCAAAATGGATTATAGTAAAATAAATGTTATTTGGATTACACTACTCAAAATCACTTTTAGAAAAAAAATTACTAAAATAGACATCAACTTAAATAATTTTTATATATTATCTTATCATTTTAATTTAAATATTTGAATAGATCTTATTAATTAATTTTATAATAAAATTAATATTTATATACTAAAATAAAAACAACATATAAAAATAAAAAATATATATTTTTAATTAAAACTAACAAAATATAAATTTTAGAGAGTACTAAGAATAATAAAAAAATTAAATATTTACCTTAGTAGTGATTGAAATAAATAAAAAAAATTTTATAATATTTTTTATATAGTATATTTTTAGTACTCTTAGTACTTTTTATTAGTATGTTATAATTTTTTTATTATTATTTACGATTAATTTTTTATTTAATTTATTTTACCTAATAGGATTAATAAATTACATTATAAAAAGATAATACAAAAATAATACAAAAAAATCACAATTATAAAATGTATAATGTCAAACAAATAATTAAAAAAATAAAAATAATAATAATAGAAAAATAAAGTTTATATAAACAGAAATAATAAGAATTTCATAAATAATACGCTAACATGCATAAATGATAAAGTTGGTAAAATATAAATAAAAATTAAATGTTAATGGCTAAAAGACCGTTGGTGAAACACAAAAGCTCAAAATTATTACTTCTTGTAAACGCGATTTTGAATGCAAAATCATTTCTGTGTTTATGGATAAAAAATTTGTTAAACTAAAAATTGAAACTTTCAAAAAATCTAAACTTTCTTTTTCTCTTTCAATGTGTTTTTCAAACATACTTTAATTTTTCGCGAATCTAAGTTCTATTTAAGAGTTTGTCATTAGTTAAAAAATTTGTTGCATGAATAAAATGTAATTTAAATTTCTAACACTTTATTAAACGAATTAGTGAATTAATTATTAGACTAATTTAAGTTGGTTTAATTTAAACCTATTTTAATCTGAAGTATTTCCCTTAACTTTTTAAATAACAAAAGCGAAATGACAAAATGTAGTTAAATTAGGATTGGCTAGAGAACTAATATTAATGGGAATACGAACTATCTTCTTCTCAAATGACTTTTACTTGACCAAGATCACAACTCACAAAATTCGAAAAAAAAATTATTTGTTTTATGTATATTATTGTTGAAGATAAAATATAAAATTAATTAATGTTTTTTATTCCGATTTTACTCATAATCAAAATGAAGGATGAAGAAATAAAAAAAAAAGTTTCTCAAAAATATTTTTTTTTTAAAGTTTCTCTATCTCTTTTTTAATTAATATACGTATTTTAAATGTAACAGTATCTAAAATTGAAGAACTAATTACTAAACAAATTATACGTTTTGAAAAAGCGTTGTACTAATTTTTATATAACGTTTTTAATGAAATTATTTTACAATATAACGTCGATAATTGTATATTTTATTATTCTCATTATTGGTTATATTTTGTTAATTAATGATGAAAATTTGAGCTTGTATCCGATTTGTATAATAATTAATAATTTAAAATAAAAATTTATTAAATAATATTTATCAAAAATAATTATTAAAAACTAATTATTATTACTTATTGTGTTTAACCGGAATTTAGTTTTTATATAGTTTTATTTTTGGTGTAATGTCCCAAAATATATAGTTATCAGAAGTAAACGGTAGTCAATTAACAATAGTAAATTACTAAATTATTAGTTCAATAGTTGAATCTTTGGTTGAACCAATTAATTTGATTATAATCAAATAATTATATAAATTTTTACTTTTTATTCTTTTTAAATTTTAAAGTAACTATAATTTTTAAAGTTTAATAACATATTAATTAGTTTATACATATATACTATCATTTAAAATATAATTACTTATTAAAAAATAATATTAATGATTATTATTGTGATAATAGAGAATATATTTTTTTAAATTGTAATATTTAGTAAAGTTTATATTCATATTAATAATTATGCATATTTAAAATAGGGTCACTCTATCATAAAGATTATGAGTAAATAGTTAAATTTGTCCCCGAAAGATAGTTCGATCTCCAAACCAGTCCCCGAAAGAAAAAATAATAAAATGTGTCCCCAAAAAATTTAAAATTAGTAACGTTAGTCCTTCCGTCAAATGTTTGAGTAACGACGTGAACATATGCTGACTTGGCCGTTAGTGTGACACGTCAGCGAAGTCTTAAACAGCGTCGTTTTGGTTCCTCCCCGTTACAACGGTTGGGTTTTCATCCCTGTTTCCTATTCTCTCTCTAGTTACATCCTTCTTCTAAAAAGAAAGAACCTCTGCAATCCCTTCGTCTTAGTTGTTTCCTCCAGGAAGACGAAGCATTGAACGGTGACGACCAGGCTTGACCGACGACGACAGTATGCTGGAGTTGTTGGTGACTGGTTTGCGACGATGTTGGTCAACCGAAAAGGGCACTCCATCGCCTTGCGTGAGAGGTAGGTTAGCTTTCTTTTCTTATTTTGTGAGAGTGATTGTGGTTTTATCTCTTGATCAATGTGGTTGTATTATAGTTGGAAATCCATTGTTACTATTTGCAATGTTAGGGTTTAGGAGACTGTGTTCATGCTTAGGACTTTGGTGATTATCCATGATATGACCCTGTTTTTTGATTCTTGAGAACGTTGTTTGTGCTCTGTGTAGCTGCATGTGTGTGTGTTAGATTCATTTTGGTAGTTGATGTTGAATATGCTTTGCCTCTCCATGAGAAAAATTTGTATGAGTTGTGTGTGTTGCTGTTTTGGTTTCAGATGGAAGGTCCCCCTATGACCTTTGTATTTCACCATGGTGGGAAGTTTCAAACAGATGAATCAGGCTATCTGTGTTATGAACCAGATAATACTGAAGTATTAATGGGTGTAGATTCAGACACTCTAGACGTTTTCTTTGTGAAGGAATACTATAAGGAGCTGGGATATACTGAGATGAACAATTGCTTGTGGAAAGTTCCTGGAACGCTGTTGGATAATGGCTTGAGGAGGCTAGAAAATGACACTGATCTGTTGGCATTGGTTAAGGATTGCAGGAGGAATCATCACCTCATCAACATCTATTTTGAGCATGTAGTGTCTAAGCCGCACGTGGTTGACTGCATAAGCGAGGATGATGATGAAGTACTATGTTTGCCAACCATCCCTGAAGAAGCAGAGATACTGAACAAGGACCACAATGACGCAATGTCCCAAGATTACTGTAAGACAATAAAAAAATCATCTCAGCCAAAAAGAGCCAAAACTCAGCCCACTCCTAAGGTCACTCCTCAGCCCACACCTAAGCCCACTCCTCAGCCCACTCCTGAGCCCACACCTAAGTCCACTTCTCAGCCCACTACCTGCAATAGCAGCAGCTGCTCCAGATGAACAGACTAAAATTTCTATTACTCAGCATGCTCAGCTTCCACTAACACAACAATCATAGACCTCAACCAATGTTACTCAGGTTATCCTCTATTCAGTTTTAAATTGAGTATTAGTTACTTGTAGCTATTTTTATTTGAGATAATGATGATAACTGTTTGATGCGGACTAGAGGTAAAGGAAGGCCTCCAAAACTCCATGTCACCAGGGCTAGGGCAAAGGGAAATGCCTCTCCAGGACTAGTTGCTGTTTCTGCTGAAACGATCAAGGGTAGCAGCTCTGCAACAGCCAAGAAACTTGCTAGCTTCATGACATTCGTTCCAACTCTGGGTTTCAAACCTCCCAGAAAAAAAGACATCGAATGACTTCAAGACTTGAAGACATGAAATATAGGGCAATTAGTATCTATTATTTTGTCAGGGCCAAATTTTGCTATTTATAAACAATGTGGTAGTTGTGGTATCTTCAATAGCCCTGTTTTTTGTGTAGCCCTTTATGGTATACTGCTTTCAACTGTTAGCTACTACCTTTTGTGTTATTATCATGTTAAAACAATATTGTTATTTAAATTTGAGACAATGGAAACTAGTACACCATCGGTGATGTTATGCTATTCCTACTTCACTTAATTTTAATTATGCTTATTCTGATTTGCTTACATTATGTTATGATCAACAACAATGTTACATGTAAATAACCTTTTTACTAGTAAAGAAACATGAACATACAAGATTTTCACAACAACAAAAAACTATCAAGGTTCACAACATCATCTTTTTCACAGTAACTGCTTCACTTCCCACTAAAGAACATACACATAATCATAAAAACCACAATCACAACTATTAATCCAAAATACAGTTGCATCCTAAGTGCTTTTACTTCAGCTTCTAAACTCATCATTCTCCATGATATGTTATGGTTAAAGAAAGCATCATCACTCTCCATTTCTGTATCAGTTTTAACTTCTTCTAAGTGCTCTAATCCTTTATACTCGTCGTCCTCAGCCCACCTAAAGTAATTGCAGTGGCTGCCCTTCTGCACAATATCAAGGTACCAAAATGTCAAAATCCAACTCAAATAATTTGAAGTTTCAAAAAGACTACATTCATAACTCACCCGGTATCTTGGACAAGCATGGAACAATCTATCAAGATTTTCTCTTGTCCCAGACTTCTTGATCACTGTCTTCAGCCCACAAAAGCAAACTTGGTTGGAGTTCTTCCTCTGCCACCGCAACGAAGAGCTCAAACCATGGCTTCTGTGTGATTGCGACACTTGTCGACTACGACCCCCACGTACGCTACCCATCGTGCAATTGGTCAAGAATTTTCGGCCTCTGCAGAATCAATCTCAAGCTGCACCAATAATGGCATTTAAGACGAAGAAGGGATTAGGGTTTACAGACCTAGGTCTAATTTGACATACATATAGAAACATATTTTGTCACCAGCACCTCTGCGCCAAGCTGGCATGCTGATATGCCATACTAACAGCTACATAAGCAACAGTTAACGGTGTCAATGACATAATTCACAGAACATTGACGGAAAGACTAACGTTATCAATTTTAAATTTTTTGGAAACAAATTTTATTATCTTTTTCTTCCGAAAACTGATTTGAAGATCGAAGTATCTTTCGAGGACTAATTTGGTTATTTACTCTAAAGATTATCGTTATACAAATTTCATACAACTTTAATGAGTAGTTATTTTGATTTTTGAAGGACACGTGTCGATTTCTTTTAGTGGGCTATTGATGTTAAAAAAATTTGCCCGGATAATTAATAATATCTTAGTTATTGTATAATTGAATTCTAATGCAGTAGATGGAATGAGATAATTTTAACGCTGTAAACTTTTAGTTATAGCACTAGTATAAAACTGAATTGTTGAATCATGAGAAATCTTTTTACCTTTTTAGTATTTTTATTAAAACTAAAATTAAAAAATGGTTTCATAAGCTATGCATTTTTTACTAGTTTTTAAAAGAAATACTCATTTCAGTTAAAAATGAAAATAATATTTCTTAATTATAATTAGAATTTTTTTTTGTAATATATGTTAAAATAATCTATTTAATAATAAAAAATATAAATAAGTTTTAGATTATTCAATAAAGAGTTTCAATTGTTAGAATATACTCTTTATTCTTTAATTTCTTTATTAGCAAAATATTTTACAACTGTAATAATAAAAAGAGTTAAATACAATTTTAGTCTTTAAGGTATAGATTGAAATTTTTTTCGTTCTTAACTTTTTTTACATGTAAAATCGTCTCTAAGGTTTAACGTAGTTTTAAAATCGTCTTTCAAACTAAAATACCCTTCTCTTCTTCAGAAGCAAAAACAGAAACAGAAACAAACGTAAAAACAGGAGCTGTGAGTCAATGATACCTCTTCGTAATCTAGAAACAGAGATATTGTAACTTTCTTTTCTTGTTTTCACTCTTCACTTGTAAACACCAACCAAGGAAAAAAAAGAACAAGAAAAAAACTGATTCGTTGAGGCAGAGCAGCAAGCCTTCCAGAAAAAGACTTGCAAACGCCTCACCCATACTCATAGTCTCCTCCATGCTCCTCATTACTGTCATCATTGTCGCCATCCTAGGCACCATCTTACACAGCCACCGTTCCTCCTTTTCTTCCTTTGGCCCCTCAAATAAAAGAGCTATTCTCACAAAAATAAACGCAGAAACAGAACCAAAAATAAATGCAGAAATAACCGTTCATGGACGTACAATAAGATCAAAGAAATAGAATCTGAATCAGAAGCACAAGAACGATGAAATCAAAATCAGAATCACAAGCACAAGAACAATAAAATTAGAATCAGAAGTAAAAGATTAAATCAGAAGTAGAAGAAATTAGAAGTAGAAGCAAAACGAATCAGAAACAGAACCTTAGAGAGGACCAGCAGCGAGGGCGTGAAACGGCAGGGCTCGCGGCAAGGCTCGCGTCTCCTCTCTCCCTCTGGTTTTGGTTCCCAACGGCGATGGCGGCTCCAACCTCGCCGGCACCGTCCCTCCTTTCCCTTTTCCCCTCTTCTTCCCTCCCTTCCCCCCTCCCCCCCTTTGCGTGATCCTCCCTTTTTCCCTCTCATCTCTTTTTTTTTTTAATTTATAATTTTTTTGTTAAGGATAATTTAGTAATGAAAATTAAAAGTTTGGTAAAAATGACGATTTTAAAATTAAGTTAAACCTTAGGGACAATTTTGTATGCAAAAAAAAGTTGGAAACGAAAATTTTTTTTGACTTATACCTTAGAGACCAAAATCATACTTAACCCTAATAAAAAAAATTTATTTATACTTCACAATCAATTTTTTTCATAGAGAATAAACAAAATAAATATGTAAAAAAATTGCAACCTCAAAATTGGAAACTATTTTATTTATCGACTATCACGAAATTATAATTTATTATTTTGATGTCATGGGAAATAATTCATTATTCAATAGGTAAAACCAGTTTAAAAGTGAATCTTAAACTTTAATTAAATAAAAAATATTGGACTCTTGTATTAAAAAGGGTAACGTAAAAATTTTAAAATAATTTAAATCAACAAAAGTAATATTGTTTATTTGAAGAAAAATACTACAAGAAAGTTTTATTTTGTAAAGATTATATAGATTTTAATTATAACATTAGCTTATATTTTTAGTTTTTTACATAGTTAAATTGCAAAACATGGTTCTTTATTACCAAAATGGCAGCGGAAGCAAAACATGGTACATTTTTCTTTTATTTTTCTTTTTAAAAAAATCGACATATTACTAAATTAGTCGTTGTTAGAGCAGTTAAATAATCATCGTATTAATTTTATACGAAGTTAATTTATATCTAAATTTATCATTTTATACGAAGTTAATTTATATCAAGATGTTTTTCTTTTAGTCGTATTTTGCTTAAATTTGGAAAATATATATTATGAAATAGATAAAGCATTTAATTAAAATTGGCTCAATGCACTAAATAATTATTTGGAGGGCATATAGAACGGACAACATATATCTTACGACGGGTGCTTTGTTCAAAACTTAGAGTAACACTAAATTAATTATTTAAATTATTAATTTAATAGATTTGTTATTTAAATAATAATGTTATAAGAATTTGAAGTTAGAAGAAGAGTGATAAATTATTTATCTTTATTTGTGTCATTTTAATTTTATTAAGAATTTTATGATCATATTATCTGTAATTTTATGTTAAATTTTTTTAAGATTTTATTATTTTTAATTTAAATTTAAATTTATTTTTTTTATTTTTATTTTATTAATATGTATGAAATATAGAATGATTTGAATTTTAGGAGAATTATAAGATACATATTTAAAGGTGATTTCTTCCAAACCCATGGCAATTTTGTGGGTAAGTTACCCTTGCACATGTGTCATCATTTGAGCCATTGATCAAAAATTTTTTTAAACTTTCATTAATTGATTCATTAAATGCTTTCACACTACATTGTATTTTATAGTATTTATATTATACCACACTAAGTATTTATACTGTTACATAAATGGGTACAATATACAAATAATTGATTTTACAAATTCCTCCCCAAATACCATAAAAATCAAAACCTTTCCCAAATACTATTTCAATGTCTACAGCTTCTTCTTCTTCTCCCTCTCAAAATACAGTTTGAAGGAACTGCTTCTTCTTCAACCTCACTGCTTCTTCTACCCTTGTGTCCACTACTCCTTCTTCTCTACCCTTCCTGTAGGTGATGGGTGTGATTTTTCTGACGACCCACTTGAAAAACCTTCCCCTAATACCGCTGTAATGTCCACAACTTCCTCTTCTACCTAACTGCTCCTCCAACCATTCCTGTAGGTGAAGCGTTTGATTTTTCCTGCGACCCACTCGCAAAACCTTCCTCCAAAAACCGCTTTGATGGTTTTCAGTGGTTAAGAGAAGGGGGGTTAACTCTTAGCCCCCTTTTCTATCAATTACACTTTCTGGTTTTTGAGGAGACTTTTTTATTTTTGTCTCGTCCCTAGCCACGAGACTTTTATTTTTGTCTCGTAACTTGGCACGAGATATTTTTGGTTTTAGCTCCTGTGCAGTAGAAACAGAAATGGAGTAGAAGAGAGAGAAAGTTACACCCAGATATATCCTGGTTCAGCTGCTAAGTGCAGTGCAGCCTACATCCAGTCTCCATCACAACAATGATGGAATTTCACTATAATCTTCCTGATTACAAACTGTAAAGTGCTAACCCAACTTACAAGGGGATTTTCACAGAATCATAAAACACAACATAGATGAACAAAGGAACTCTAAGAACATCTATGGCTTTTTCTTTTAATTTTGCACTCTCTGCCTTTTTCCACTCTATGGCTTTTTCATACAAACCTCACTGTTTGCCTTTTTCCATGAGACTCAAGACATGACAAAATTAAACAGAAAAATACAAAACATAATACATTGAAGGAGAAGAAAATCTGTAAGCTTAGGTAGCTATGAGAATTCTATGCCATGCACTCTCACTGCTTACTTCTAACTCCTTGAATCAAACCGTGACTATTCACCCCTTTTATAGAGAGGAGAAGCCTTCACAGTTAAAACAAAAACCAAGCTTAACTTCTTTTTCTTCACCCATAACCGGTTTGGCCAGAGAGAGAGAAGAGGTAACTCATGCAAAACCCAACATGCAAATACCTCTAGTTCTTCCTTGGTCATCAAACTTCATCAATCGGAGTGCTCTACCCTTGGCTTGCTCTCTAAGATGGATTTCTGGCCCTTGATGCTTCATGATGATAATGGCTTCATCTGCTCTAATCTCTGCCTCTTCCATCACGTAGCCACCCTAGCTACCTTCTGTGGTGGTTGAGCAGAATCAGAGACAAGCCATGCCTCCAAGAATCTCCTCCTTGCTGGCCGAGATCTTCTTCAACCATTTTTGGTATGGAGAAGCTAAGATCCCATCACAAAATCTTTCCACAAGTGATAAGAATCTCAGCCACAACATACTTTTTGTTTTTCTTTTTCTTGCCATCATTAAGATGGTCTTTCAGCGTGCTCTTCCTTCATTTCGGTGGCTAAGTTTTGCTTCTATGGTTTGCTGTGTAATAACCGAAGAAGAGAAGAAAAGTGATGAGAGAGAAGATAAAATGTGAAGAAAAGCAATCAAGTGTGTTTGAACAAATTAATTAAAATGAGTTGCTTTTACTTCCCTTGCTAGAGTGGCGTGTAGCATTAAACACATCAATCATGTCACTCATATTCTCTCTCTCATTTATGTTTCCAATGCTACCAAGTTAAAATTTTGAAATCCATCCTTAATGAGAAATGGAATCCGTTGGAAGGCACAAGGAAAATGATAACATTTGCTTTCCTGATGGATTTTTGGATCAAGCATTGGATCACTTAGCATAGATCATAGTTGGACTTTGGATCAATGAGATTCATTCTGGCCCAATAATAAGAATAATAATTCAGCCCAAATAATCAAAGCACTTTTGCATCAATGCTGAAAGTTTTTATAAAGTATTTTGGGCTTGCAACATTTTTTTTTATTTTCGGCCCAGTGCTAAATCTGCATAGAAAAAATTAACTTAATCACCATATATGAATTATATTTTTGCAATTAATTAAATTAATAATGTTTAGTCATCACAAATGTTAATTTAGAGTTTTCCAAACTCATCAATCTCCCCCTTGATGACAAACATTATTAAAATTGAAATGGAAAGAAATTTAAGATTGAGTAAAGAATACTCCCTTTGAGTTTTGAATTTCTCTCCCTTTCAATTTGTCACATGGCTCCCCCTTAATATATGCCATTTTTATCAAGGAAAGTACTAACCTGTAACATTTAATCAAGCTTCAAGTAACAATGTTATTTAGCATATTCATTACATGATGCTAAATGCTTGATTTATGAGCAGAGTTGGATTGATAATCAAAACTTATTGATATCATAAATTGATTTTCTGCTCAATCTCTAATCAACCAAAAAAATTTTGAACATAAATTGTTATTTTTAAAAAATATTTTCCAATCAAATCAGAGCAACATACTTATGGTAAAAAAATATTTTTAATCACATCATGATCACAACAATTTTCACATTTATTTCCACACTTAATGCTTAAAGGAACTGCCAAAAATAACTTATTCTGCAAACATGTTTACCAAGATGAATCAGAATATTCCTATTCCACTGGTAGCAAGCATATTCATCAAGATAAGACTTTCACAAGAATCAATTAACAACCAGGCAGCCATAATATCAAAACAAATGCATCACAATCATAATCAACCAAGAATTATTAGTGTGCTTTATCAAGCATTAGGTGAATCCTTTTAATAAGGATGATCATGAACTCTCAAAAGAGAATTTCATCCCCTGTTTTCATTTTCAATTTTCAGCACTTTCTCCCACTTTTGTCATCAAAGGGGCACCTGCAAAAAGAGTTTGACACAAGAAACATAATATGTAAAATATAACAGAGTATCACAAAGTATCACAAAGTATCAAAAAGTATCAAACCCAACAAAACATAATATCAGATTGAGCCTACTTAAGCCAATATTCTAAACTAAACAGAGAATTAATCATCAGATAGATGAAGGTCAGATTCCTCAGCCCCATCCTCACTTGCATATCCCAGTTCCTTCTCCAAAATTTCTAACATCAAACTGACCTTGTCCTTGCATCTCATCCAAGCTCTTTCACTTTCATATGCCAGTTTGCGTGCCGCCTTGTGAGATTAGACCATGAATTTGGACATAGTTGAAAATTCGGTAAGAATTTTTTTGATGGACTCGGTGGTTTTGGATGACTCAGATCTGCTCTCATAGTCACTCTCCAAAGCCAAGGATTTCTTGCTCTTGGTTCCTTTAACAGCTCCACCACCTTTGACCATTGATGAGCGGATAATTTGTACGCTTTTTGGCATTGTTTTTAGTATGTTTTTAGTATATTTAGTTGAGTTTTTAGTATATTTTTATTAGTTTTTAGTTAAAATTCACTTTTCTGGACTTTACTATGAGTTTGTGTGTTTTTCTGTGATTTCAAGTATTTTCTGGCTGAAATTGAGGGACCTGAGCAAAAATCTGATTCAGAGACTGAAAAGGACTGCAGATTGGTGGACGAAATTGTGATCACTATTCTTTTTAAGTTGTTTGTCTTTGTATGAATTCATTATTATGGCACTGTTTGAATTCACAACTCCGTTCAATTAACCAGCAAGTGTACTGGGTCGTCCAAGTAATAAACCTTACGTGAGTAAGGGTCGAATCCACAGAGATTGTTGGTATGAAGCAAGCTATGGTCACCTTGTAGATCTCAGTTAGACAGATTAAAGGGTAATTGTGATTATTGGAATAAATAGTAAATAAAAAGGAATAATAAAATGGATAGAATACTTATGCAGATTCATTGGTGAGAATTTCAGATAAGTGCATGGAGATGCTATGGCTCAAGGACGCCTGCTTCCACTGCTTCTACTCAATCCTTCTTACTCCTTCCATGGCAAGCTGTGTATAGGGGTTCACCATCAGCTGTGGCTACTTCATCCTCTCGGGAAAATATCCTATGCGGCTGTCACTCGCACAGCTAATCAGTCTGGAGGCATCACCCATGGTTAATGGCTACATCCCATCCTCGCAGTGAAAGCTAATGCTCACGCACTCTGTCACAGTACGGCCAATCACCGGTTGGTTCCCGCTCCTACTGGAATAGAATCCCTTGATTCTTTTGCGTCTGTCACTAACGCCCAGCAGGTTGCAAGTTTGAAGCACGTCACAGTCATTCATTACCGGAATCCTACTCGGAATACCACAGACAAGGTGAGACTTTCCGGATTCCCAGGATCCTACTCGGAACACACAGACAAGGTTGGACTTTCCGGATCCTCATAAATGCCGCCATCTATATCTTATACCACGAAGATTCTGTTGGGGAATCAAAGAGATACACATCAAGCCTTATTGCATGTAGAAACGTAAGTGGTTGTCAATCACGTGCGTTCATAAGTGAGAATGATAATGAGGGTTATCTAACTCATCACATTCATCATGTTCTTGGGTACGAATGAATATCTTGAAATAAGAATAAGATAGAGACCGAATAAGAGAAAATAGAACTTCATTAATACTTGAGGTACAGCAGAGCTCCACCCTTAATCTATGGTGTGCAGAAACTCCACCGTTGAAAATACATAAGTAAAAGGGTTCAGGCATGGCCGAATGGCCAGCCCCCTAAACGTGATCAATAGTCTCTTAGGATGAAGAATAAAACAAAACTGAGACCAAAGATGTCTATACATTGATAAATCATCCTATTTATAATAAACTAGCTCCTAGGGTTTTACATGAGTAAGTAATGATGCATAAATCCACTTCCGGGGCCCACTTGGTGTATGCTTGGGCTGAGCTTGATCAATACACGAGCTAAGGCTTCTCTTGGAGTTGAACTCCGAGTTATGACGGTTTTGGGCGTTCAACTCCGGATCATGACGTTTTTCTGGCGTTTAACTCCAGACAGCAGCATTACTTGGTGTTCAACGCCAAGTTACGTCGTCATTCTTCGAATAAAGTATAGACTATTAATATTGCTGGAAAGCCCTGGATGTCTACTTTCCAACGCCGTTGAGAGCGCGCCATTTAGAGTTCTGTAGCTCCAGAAAATCCATTTTGAATGCAGGGAGGTCAGAATCCAACAGCATCAGCAGTCCTTTGTCAGCCTTTTCAGAGTTTTGCTCAAATCCCTCAATTTCAGTCAGAATTTACCTGAAATCACAGAAAAACACACAAACTCATAGTAAAGTCCAGAAATGTGAATTAACATAAAAACTAAGGAAAACATCCCTAAAGTAGCTTAAACTCATTAAAAACTATGTAAAAACTATGCCAAAAAGCGTATAAATTATCCGCTCATCACAACACCAAACTTAAATTGTTGCTTGTCCCCAAGCAACTGAAAATCAAATAGGATAAAAGAAGAGAATATACTATAAGTCCAAAATATCAATGAATATTAATTTAATTACATGAGCGGGACTTGTAGCTTTTTGCTTCTGACAGTTTTGGCATCTCACTTTTCCTTTGTAGTTTAGAGGTATTGGCGTCTCTGGGGGAACTTAGAATTTGGGATAGTGTTATTGACTTTCCTAGTTGAGCATGTTGATTCTTGAACACAGCTACTTATGAGTCTTGGCTGTGGCCCTAAGCACTTTGTCTTCCCGTATTACCACCGGATACATAAATGCCACAGACACATAACTGGGTGAACCTTTTCAGATTGTGACTCAGCTTTGCTAGAGTCCCCAGTTAGTGGTGTCCAGAGCTCTTAAGCACACTCTTTAGCTTTAGATCACGACTTTAACCATTCAGTCTCAAGCTTTTCACTTGGACCTTCATGACTGGTGCACGAAATTGTGATCAATACATTTCAAAACATAAACAATCCCTAGTAATGGCTCCAAAGACTTGGTGCTCAATACCATGGCATAAACACAACTTCGCACAACTAACCAGCAAGTGCACTGGGTCGTCCAAGTAATAAACCTTACGCGAGTAAGGGTCGATCCCACGGAGATTGGTGGTATGAAGCAAGCTATGGTCACCTTGTAAATCTCAGTCAGGCAGACTCAAATGGGTATAGTGGTAAACGAATAAAGCAATAAGATAAAGATAGAGATACTTATGCATATCATTGGTGAGAACTTCAGATAAGCGTATGAAGATGCCTTCCCTTCCATCTCTCTGCTTTCCTACAGTCTTCATCCAATCCTTCTTACTCCTTTCCATGGCAAGCTCGTGTAGGGTTTCACCGTTGTCAGTGGCTACCTCCCATCCTCTCATTGGAAATACGTCCCTGATGCTCTGTCACAGCATAGGCTATCCATCTGTCGGTTCTCAATCAGGCCGGAATAGAATCCAGTGATTTTTTGCGTCACTAACGCCCCGCCCTCAGGAGTTTGAAGCACGTCACAGTCATTCAATCATTGAATCCTACTCAGAATACCACAGACAAGGTTAGACCTTCCGGATTCTCTTGAATGCCGCCATCAGTTCTTGCCTATACCACGAAGACTCTGATCTCACGGAATGGCTGGCTCGTTTGTCAGGCGAGCACTCGGTTGTCAGGCGATCAACCATGCATCATGCAATCAGAAATCCAAGAGATATTCACTAAGCCTCAAATGCTTGTAGAACAAGAATGGGTGTCAGTCACCTTGTTCATAGGTTGAGAATGATGATGAGTGTCACGGATCATCACATTCATCAAGTTGAAGAACAAGTGATATCTTGGACAAAGAACAAGCGAAATTGAATAGAAGAACAATAGTAATTGCATTAATACTCGAGGTACAGCAGAGCTCCACACCTAATCTATGGTGTGTAGAAACTCCACCGTTGAAAATACATAAGAACAAGGTCGGCATGGCCGAATGGCCAGCCTCCCAAACGATCTAAGATAGCATAAAACTCAAAGATAGCTACCCCGATGTCAAAATACAATAGTAAAAGCTCCCAAACGATCTAAGATAGCATAAAACTCAAAGATAGCTACCCCGATGTCAAATACAATAGTAAAAGGTCCTACTTATAGAAAACTAGTAGCCTAAGGTGTACAAAGATGAGTAAATGACATAAAAATCCACTTCCGGGCCCACTTGGTGTGGCTTGTTGGGCTGAGCAATGAAGCATTTTCGTGTAGAGACTCTTCTTGGAGTTAAACGCCAGCTTTTATGCCAGTTTGGGCGTTTAACTCCCATTTAGGTGCCAGTTCCGGCGTTTAACGCTGGAATTTCTTGAGGTGACTTTGAACGCCGGTTTGGGCCATCAAATCTTGGGCAAAGTATGGACTATCATATATTGCTGGAAAGCCCAGGATGTCTACTTTCCAACGCCGTTGAGAGCGCGCCAATTGGGCTTCTGTAGCTCCAGAAAATCTACTTCGAGTGCAGGGAGGTCAGAATCCAACAGCATCTGCAGTCCTTTTCAGTCTCTGAATCAGATTTTTGCTCAGGTCCCTCAATTTCAGCCAGAAAATACCTGAAATCACAGAAAAACACACAAACTCATAGTAAAGTCCAGAAAAGTGAATTTTAACTAAAAACTAATAAAAATATAATAAAAACTAACTAAAAGATACTAAAAACATACTAAAAACAATGCCAAAAAGCGTATAAATTATCCGCTCATCAATGACACAAGCACATGGTTAGGGACAGCTTGATTTAGCCGCTTAGGCCTGGATTTAATTTCCTTGGGCCCTCCTATCCATTAATGCTCAAAGCCTTGGATCCTTTGCTTTTTTGAAATTTTCGCAAATTTTTTTTTTCACTGCTTTTTCTTGCTTCAAGAATCAAATTCATGATTTTTTCAGATCATCAATAACATTTCTCTTTGTTCATCATTCTTTCAAGAACCAACAATTTTAACACTCATAAACAACAAGATCAAAGACATATGCACTGTTCAATCATTCATTCAGAAAACAAAAGCATTGTCACCACATCAATATAATTAAACTAAATTCAATAATAATTTCGAAAATTATGTACTTCTTGTTCTTTTGAATTAAAACATTTTTCTTTTAAGAGAGGTGAAGGACTTAATGGATTTTATTCATAGCTTTAAGGCATTCAACTCTTCTATGTCCCTTCCTTGCCTTTGTTGCTCCTCCCTCATTGCTCTTTGATCTTCTCTTATTTCTTGGAGAATGATGGAGTGCTCATGATGTTCCACCCTTATTGTTCAACATTATGGCTCAAATCTTCTAAAGAGGTATTAAGTTGCTCCTAATAGTTGTTGGGGAAAGTGCATTCCTTGAGGCATTTGTTGATGATGAACTTCCTCATGTTCTTCTTGATGGCCGGAGGAACTTCCCTTGATGCTCCATCCTTTTCTTGGTGATGGGCTTGTCTTCTTCTCAATGGACTCTCATTATGATAACTCCGGCTGAGTAACATAGATGGCATATAAGGTGGGGGAAGGCTAGCTGTGCCATGTATGAAGGCTTGTCAGCTATTTGTAGAGTTCATTGGAGATGACTTCATGAACTTCCACTTCCTCTCCAATCATGATGCTATGAACCATGATGGCCCGATCCACAGTAACTTCAGATCGTTTGCTTGTAGGGATGATGGATTTGGATGAATTCCAACCATCCTCTAGCTACAGGCTTGAGGTCCAGTCTTCTTAGTTGGACTGGCTTGCCTTTGGAGTCTATTCTCCATTGGGCGCCTTCCACACAAATGTCCCTAAGGACTTGGTCCAACCTTTGATCAAAGTTGACCCTTCTAGTGTAGGGTGTTCATCACCTTGCATCATAGGTAATGAAACGCCAACCTCACATTCTCCGGACTAAAATCCAAGTATTCCCCCTAACCATTATGAGATAATTCTTTGGACTTGGGTTCATACCTTGGTCATGGTTCCTAGTGATCCATGCATTGGCATAGAACTCTTGAACCATTAAAGTTCCAACTTGTTGTATGGGGTTGGCTAGGACTTCCCAACCTCTTCTTTGAACTTCATGTCGGATTTCCGGAAACTCATTCTTTTTGAGTTTAAAAGGGACCTCAGGGATCACCTTATTCTTTGCCACAACATCATAGAAGTGGTCTTGATGGCTCTTGGAGATGAATCTTTCCTTCTCCCATGACTCGGAGGTGGAAGCTTTTGCTTTCCCTTTCCCTTTTCTTGAGGAAACTCCGGCCTTAGGTGCCATTGGTAATGGAAAAACAAAAAAAAAAGCTTATGCTTTTACCACACCAAACTTAAAATTTGCTCGTCCTCGAGCAAGAAAGAAAAGAATAGTAGAAGAAGAAGAAGAGAATATGGTAGTGAGGGAGAGAGGAGGTTTCGGCTATATGGGAGAAGAAGGTGTTTGTGTTGTATGAAAATGATGAAGAAGGGAAGGGTATTTATAGGGAGAGGGGAGGGTATAGGTTCGGCCAATTTGGGTGGGAATGGGTGGGAATTGAATTTGAATTTTATGAGGGTAGGTGGGGTTTATGGGGAAGAGGAGGTTGATGTGAATGGTGAATGGAAGAATTGGGAAGAGGACTTTGAGGTGATTGGTGAAGGTTTTTGGGAAGTGTGATATGGGGAAGAGTGGAATGAGATTTGGATTAGGAGAGTGTGATTAGGATTAAAAGAGAAGGTGGGAATATGGTAGGTGGGGATCCTGTGGGGTTCACAGATCCTGAGGTGAGGATCCTGTGGGGTCCACAGATCCTGAGGTGAAAAGAAATACCATTCCTTCACCCTATAGGCATGTAACATGCCTTGATGCATCATTTTGGCGTTCAAACGCCCATTGATGCACGTTCTGGGCGTTCAACGCCCATGTAATGCATGTTTCTGGCGTTGAACGCCAGTTTCATGCTTGTTTCTGGCGTTCAGCGCCAGATTGTCCTCTTCGTGCACCATCCTGGCGTTTAACGCCAGGTTGTTGCTTGTTTTGGGTGTTCAACGCCAGAATGGTGCTCTGTTCTGGCGTTGAACGCCAGACAGATGCATCTTACTGGCGTTGAACGCCAGTCTGCGCTACCTCCAGGGTGAAAATTTTTTTCTTCTGTTTTTGACTCTGTTTTTAATTTTTTTGATTTTTTTCGTGACTCCTCATGATCATGTACCTAATAAAACACAAAAATAACAAAGAAACAAAATAAAATAAAATTAGATAAATAAAATTGGGTTGCCTCCCAACAAGCGCTTCTTTAATGTCAATAGCTTGACAGTGGCTCTCATGGAGCCACAAGGTGATCAGGTCAATGTTAGTGTATGGTCCCAACACTAAACTTAGAGTTTGGATATGGGGTTTGAACACCAAACTTAGAGTTTGGTTGTGGCCTCACAACACCAAACTTAGAGTTTGACTGTGTGGGCTCTTCTTGACCTTGAACTGAGAGAAGCTCTTCATGCTTACTCTCTTTTGTCACAGAGGGATGGCCATGTGCCTTAAACACAAGGTAGTCCCCATTCAATTGAAGGACTAACTCACCTCTGTTGACATCTATCACAGCTCCTGCTGTGGCTAGGAAAGGTCTTCCTAGGATGATGCATTCATCATTTTCCTTCCTAGTGTCTAGGATTATGAAATCAGTGGGGATGTAAAGGCCTTCAACCTTTACTAGCACGTCCTCCACTATTCCATAAGCTTGTCTTATTGACTTGTCTGCCAATTGCAATGAGAACAAGGCAGGTTGTACCTCAATGATCCCCAGCTTCTCCATTACAGAGAGTGGCATAAGATTTATCCCTGACCCCAGATCACATAGAGCTTTTTCAAAGCTCATGGTGTCAATGGTGCAAGGTATTAAGAACTTGCCAGGATCTTGTTTCTTTTGAGGTAGAGTTCTCTGAATCCAAGTATCTAGTTCACTAATGAGCAAGGGAGGTTTACTTTCCCAAGTCTCATTACCAAACAGCTTGGCATTCAGCTTCATGATAGCTCCTAAGTATTGAGCAACTTGCTCTCCAGTCACATCTTCATCCTCTTCAGAGGAAGAATAGTCCTCAGAGCTCATGAATGGCAGAAGGAGATTAAATGGAATCTCTATGGTCTCTAGATGAGCCTTAGATTCCTCAGGATCCTTAATAGGCAACTCCTTCTTGCTTGAGGAACGTCCCAGGAGGTCTTCCTCACTGGAATTTTCGTCCTCCTCCTCCTTTGTGTATTCGGCCACTTTGATTAAATCAATGGCCTTGCACTCTCCTTTTGGATTTTCTTCTGTATTGCTTGGGAGAGTACTGGGAGGAGTTTCAATAACTTTCTTACTCAGCTGGCCCACTTGTGCCTCCAGATTTCTAATGGAGGATCTGGTTTCATTCATGAAACTGAAAGTGGCCTTTGACAGATCAGAGACTATATAGCTAGACTAAATTATTTTGTTCACAGTTCTCTGTCTGTTGCTGAGAAGATGATGGATATGGCTTGCTATGCCCAGCCTATTGCGTCCACCATTGTTAAAACCTTGTTGAGGTTTTTGTTGATCCTTGCTTTGGATGATTTCTCCATGATAGTTATAGGTGTTTCCATAAGGTTCACCTAAGTAATTAACCTCTGCCATGGCAGGGTTTTCAGGATCATAAGCTTCTTCAGAAGCTACCCCTCTAGTACTGTTGGATGCATGTTGCAACCCATTCAGATTTTGAGAGATCATGTTGACTTGTTGAGTCAACACTTTGTTCTGAGCCAATATGGCATTCAGAGCATCAATTTCAAGAACTCCTTTCTTCTGAGGTACCCCATTGTTCACGGAATTCCTCTCAGAAGTGTACATGAATTGGTTGTTTGCAAACATATCAATGAGTTCTTGAGCCTCTCCAGGCGTTTTCTTCAGGTGAATAGATCCACCTGTAGAATGGTCCAATGACATTTTCGAAAATTCAGAGAGACCATAATAGAATATATCTAATATGGTCCATTCTAAAAACATGTCAGATGGACATCTTTTAGTCAGCTGCTTGTATCTTTCCCAAGCTTCATAGAGGGATTCACCATCTTTTTGTTTGAAGGTTTGAACATCCACTCTCAGCTTGCTCAGCTTTTGAGGAGGAAAGAACTTATCTAAGAATGCAGTGACAAGCTTATCCCATGAGTCCAGGCTATCCTTGGGTTGTGAATCCAACCATACTCTAGCTCTGTCTCTTACAGCAAAAGGGAAAAGTATGAGTCTGTAGACTTCAGGATCAACTCCATTCGTCTTTACAGTCTCACAGATCTGCAAGAACTCAGTTAAAAACTGATAGGGATCTTCAGATGGAAGTCCATAAAACTTGCAGTTTTGTTGCATTAAAGCAACTAGTTGAGGCTTAAGCTCAAAGTTATTGGCTCCAATGGCAGGAATGGAGATGCTTCTTCCATCAAACTTGGACGTTGGTTTTGTGAAGTCACCAAGCATTCTCCTTGCATTATTATTATTATTTTCGTCTGCCATCTCTTTCTCTTGTTCGAAAATTTCAAGAAGGTTTCTTCTGGATTGTTGTAATTTAGCTTCTCTTAATTTTCTCTTCAGAGTCCTTTCAGGTTCTGGATCAATTTCAACAAGAGTGCCTTTATCCTTGTTCCTGCTCATATGAAAGAGAAGAAAACAAGAAAAGAAAAAGGGATCCTCTATGTCATAGTATAGAGATTCCTTTATGTTAGTAGAAAAGGAAGGGGGTAGAAGAATGAAGAAGAAGTGTTCGGATTTTTGATGAAGAGAGGTGAAGAGAGGTGTTAATAATTAAATAATTAAATAGAAGAAGAAAAGAGAAGAGAAATTTCGAAAATAGTTTTGAAAAGGAGTTAGTGATTTTCGAAAATTAGAGATAAATTGTAATTAAAATTAAAACATGAAACAATTAGTTAATTAAAAAGAATTTTTGAAAAAGAGAGAGGTATTTTCGAAAATAGAAAAGAGAAAAGTAGTTAGGTGGTTTTCAAAAAAGATAAGAAACAAACAACAAGTTAGTTAGTTGATTGAAAAAGATTTGAAATCAAAATTGAAAAAGATAAGAAGATAGTAAGTTTAGATAAGATATTTTGAAATCAAATTTTGAAAAAGATAAAGTTTTTGAAAAAGATAAAATTAAAGATAAAAATATTTAATTTAAAAATTTTGAAATAACTTACTTCACTAACAAAAAATTACAAGATAAGGTTCTAGAACTTAAAGATTGAACCTTTCTTAACAAGAAAGTAACAAACTTCAAATTTTTGAGCCAATCACATTAATTATTAGTGGATTTTCGAAAATTAGATGTAAAGATAAGAAAAAGATCTTGAAAATATTTTGAAAAAGATTTTTGAAATTTTCGAAAAATAGAAAAAAATGAAAAAGATATGATTTTTGAAAAAGATTTTGAAAAGATAAGATTTTTTAAAATTGAAATTTTGACTTGACTTGTAAAGAACAACTAATTTTGAAAATTTTTGACCAAGTCAACCCAAAATTTTGAAAATTTGGAGGGAAATAAGGAAAAGATATTTTTTTTTGAATTTTTTTTTATGAGAGAGAAAAACAACAAAAATACTTGATGCATGAAATTTTTTAGATCAAAACCATGAATGCATGCAAGAATGCTATGAATGTCAAGATGAACACCAAGAACACTTTGAAGATCATGATGAACATCAAGAACATATTTTTGAAAAAATTTTTAATGCAAAGAAAACATGCAAGACACCAAACTTAGAAATCTTTAATGCATGAAAAATATGAATGCAAAAATGCACATGAAAAACAACAAACAACACAAAACAAGAAATCATTAAGATCAAACAAGAGGACTTATCAAGAACAACTTGAAGATCATGAAGAACACTATGAATGCATGAGATTTTCGAAAAAATGCAAGAAAAATTTTAAAAGCATGCAATTGACACCAAACTTTAAAAATTAACACAAGATTCAAACAAGAACACAAAATATTTTTGATTTTTATGATTTTATGATTTTTTTGTATTTTTATTAATTTTTTTCGAAAATAAAGTGAGGAAAAACGAAAAATAAAAGCAAAATTTTGAAAAAGATTTTTGAAAAGAAAAGTACCTAATCTGAGCAACAAGATGAACCGTCAGTTGTCCATACTCGAACAATCCCCGGCAACGGCGCCAAAAACTTGGTGGACGAAATTGTGATCACTATTCTTTTTAAGTTGTTTGTCTTTGTATGAATTCATTATTATGGCACTGTTTGAATTCACAACTCCGTTCAACTAACCAGCAAGTGTACTGGGTCGTCCAAGTAATAAACCTTACGTGAGTAAGGGTCGAATCCACAGAGATTGTTGGTATGAAGCAAGCTATGGTCACCTTGTAGATCTCAGTTAGACAGATTAAAGGGTAATTGTGATTATTGGAATAAATAGTAAATAAAAAGGAATAATAAAATGGATAGAATACTTATGCAGATTCATTGGTGAGAATTTCAGATAAGTGCATGGAGATGCTGTATGGCTCAAGGACGCCTGCTTTCCCACAGCTTCTACTCAATCCTTCTTACTCCTTTCCATGGCAAGCTGTGTATAGGGGTTCACCATCAGCTGTGGCTACTTTCATTCCTCTCGGGAAAATATCCTATGCGGCTGTCACTCGCACAGCTAATCAGTCTGGAGGCATCACCCATGGTTGATGGCTACATCCCATCCTCGCAGTGAAAGCTAATGCTCACGCACTCTGTCACAGTACGGCCAATCACCGGTTGGTTCCCGCTCCTACTGGAATAGAATCCCTTGATTCTTTTGCGTCTGTCACTAACGCCCAGCAGGTTGCAAGTTTGAAGCACGTCACAGTCATTCATTACCGGAATCCTACTCGGAATACCACAGACAAGGTGAGACTTTCCGGATTCCCAGGATCCTACTCGGAACACCACAGACAAGGTTGGACTTTCCGGATCCTCATAAATGCCGCCATCTATCTAGCTTATACCACGAAGATTCTGTTGGGGAATCAAAGAGATACACATTCAAGCCTTGTTGCATGTAGAACGCAAGTGGTTGTCAATCACGTGCGTTCATAAGTGAGAATGATAATGAGGTTTATCTAACTCATCACATTCATCATGTTCTTGGGTACGAATGAATATCTTGAAATAAGAATAAGATAGAGACCGAATAAGAGAAAATAGAACTTCATTAATACTTGAGGTACAGCAGAGCTCCACACCCTTAATCTATGGTGTGCAGAAACTCCACCGTTGAAAATACATAAGTAAAAGAGGTTCAGGCATGGCCGAATGGCCAGCCCCCTAAAACGTGATCAATAGTCTCTTAGGATGAAGAATAAAACAAAACTGAGACCAAAGATGTCTAATACATTGATAAATCATCCTATTTATAATAAACTAGCTCCTAGGGTTTACATGAGTAAGTAATTGATGCATAAATCCACTTCCGGGGCCCACTTGGTGTATGCTTGGGCTGAGCTTGATCAATACACGAGCTAAGGCTTCTCTTGGAGTTGAACTCCGAGTTATGACGTGTTTTGGGCGTTCAACTCCGGATCATGACGTTTTTCTGGCGTTTAACTCCAGACAGCAGCATGTACTTGGCGTTCAACGCCAAGTTACATCGTCATTCTTCGAATAAAGTATGGACTATTATATATTGCTGGAAAGCCCTGGATGTCTACTTTCCAACGCCGTTGAGAGCGCGCCATTTAGAGTTCTGTAGCTCCAGAAAATCCATTTCGAGTGCAGGGAGGTCAGAATCCAACAGCATCAGCAGTCCTTTTGTCAGCCTTTTTCAAAGTTTTGCTCAAATCCCTCAATTTCAGTCAGAATTTACCTGAAATCACAGAAAAACACACAAACTCATAGTAAAGTCCAGAAATGTGAATTTAACATAAAAACTAAGGAAAACATCCCTAAAAGTAGCTTAAACTCATTAAAAACTATGTAAAAACTATGCCAAAAAGCGTATAAATTATCCGCTCATCACAGATGCTGTTGGATTCTGACCTCCCTGCACTCGAAGTGGATTTTCTGGAGCTACAGAAGCCCGATTGGCGCGCTCTCAATGGCGTTAGAAAGTAGACATCCTGGGCTTTCCAGCAATATATAATAGTCCATATTTTGCCCAAGATTTGATGGCCCAAACCGACGTTCAAAATCACCTTCAGAATTTCCAGCGTTAAACGCCGGAACTGGCACCAAAGTGGGAGTTAAACGCCCAAACTGGCACAAAAGCTGGCGTTTAACTCCAAGAAGAGTCTCTACACGAAAATGCTTCAATGCTCAGCCCAAGCACATACCAAGTGGGCCCGGAAGTGGATATTTATGTCATTTACTCATCTTTGTAATTCTTAAGCTATTAGTTCCCTATAAATAGGACCTTTTACTATTGTATTTTCATCTTCGGACATCTAGTTCTTAGATCAGATCTTGGTTCTTCTGGTTCCCTCTTTGGGGCCGAAGCCAATGATCACTCTTGTTCTTATGTATTTTCAACGGTGGAGTTTCTACACACCATAGATTAAGGTGTGGAGCTCTGCTGTACCTCGAGTATTAATGCAATTACTATTGTTCTTCTATTCAATTCCGCTTGTTCTTGTTCCAAGATATCACTTGTTCTTCAACTTGATGAATGTGATGATCCGTGACACTCATCATCATTCTCACCTATGAACGTGTGACTGACAACCACCTCCGTTCTACCTTAGATTGAGTGAATATCTCTTGGATTCCTGATACACGATGCATGGTTGATCGCCTGACAACCGAGCGCTCGCCTGACAACCGAGCCAGCCATTCCGTGAGATCAGAGTCTTCGTGGTATAGGCTAGAACTGATGGCGGCATTCAAGAGAATCCGGAAGGTCTAAACCTTGTCTGTGGTATTCTGAGTAGGATTCAATGATTGAATGACTGTGACGTGCTTCAAACTCGCGATTGTGGGGCGTTAGTGATAAACGCAAAAGAATCACTGGATTCTATTCCGACATGATCGAGAACCGACAGCTGGATAGCCGTGCCGTGACAGGGTGCGTTGAACATTTCCACTGAGAGGATGGGAGGTAGCCACTGACAACGGTGAAACCCTTGCATAAGCTTGCCATGGAAAGGAGTAAGAAGGATTGGATGAAGACAGTAGGAAAGCAGAGAGACGGAAGGGACAAAGCATCTCCATTCGCTTATCTGAAGTTCTCACCAATGAATTGCATAAGTATCTCTATCTTTATCTTTATGTTTTATTCATCATCTATACCCATTTGAGTCTGCCTGACTAAGATTTACAAGGTGACTATAGCTTGCTTCATACCAACAATCTCCGTGGGATCGACCCTTACTCGCGTAAGGTTTATTACTTGGACGACCCAGTGCACTTGCTGGTTAGTTGTGCAAAGTTGTGTTTATGCCATGGTATTGAGCACCAAGTTTTTGGGGCCATTACTAGGGATTATTTGAGTTGTAAAAAGTAGTGATCACAATTTCACACACCAAGTTTTTGGCGCCGTTGCCGGGGATTGTTTCGAGTATGGACAACTGACGGTTCATCTTGTTGCTTAGATTAGGTAATTTTTTTTTCAGAATTTCTTTAAGAATGAATTCTAGAGTTTCATGATGATCTGTTGAAATCTGGCTGGCTGTGAAGCCATGTCTAATCTTATTGGACCGAGGTTTCAACTCATCATCACAAGAGCTTGTTGATTTCTATCAATCTTGCTGTTGGAGCAATGATCTGCTGAGGCTTGGCTGGCCATTGGCCATGTCTAGTGTTTTGGACCGGAGCTTTCTTTGAAAGCTTGGCTGGCTGTGAAGCCATGTCTAATTCCTGGACCGGAGTCTTAGACTAGCATTGCAATGACTCCTGGAATTCTAATTAAGAGTTCTGAAACCTTTATTTTCTTTTTTCATATAATTTTCGAAAAATCCAAAAAAAAAATTTTACAAAATCATAAAAACCAAAAAAAAAAAAGATTTTATGTTTCTTGTTTAGTCTAGTGTCTTATTTTAAGTTTGGTGTCTTGCAAGCATTGTTTATTTGATCTTGGTCTATTTTCAAGTCAATAATACAGAGAACTGAAGATTCAGTACATGCAGCAGAGGAATTATACGGAAAAAGCTGGGCGTTCAAAACGCCCAGTAAAGAAGGAAATCTGGCATTTAAACGCCAGCCAGGGTGCCTGGTTGGGCGTTTAACGCCCAAAAAGGTAGTGCATTGGGCGTTAAACGCCAGAATGTGCACCATTCTGGGCGTTTAACGCCAGGATGGCACAAGAGGGAAGATTTTATTTTTAATGCAAATTTTTTTTTAAGTTTTCAAAGTTTTTCAAAATCAAATCTTTTTCAAATCAAATCTTTTCAATCAAATCTTTTTCAAAATCAATTTCTTTCCTTTTTCAAAAATACTTGCTATCAATTAATGATTTGATTCAACAATTCAAGTATATTGCCTTTTCTGTTGAGGAAGGTTTAATGTTTGAATCATATCTTTTCTTGTTAGGCAAGTCATTAATTTTTAAAATCAAATCTTTTTAAATTGTTTTTCAAATCATATCTTTTCAATCATATCTTTTTAAAACCATAACTTTTCAATCATATCTTTTTAATCACATCTTTTTCAAAATAGTTTTCAATCATATCTTTTTAAATTCTAATTTCAAAATCTTTTTCAAAAATCACTTGATTTCTTTCCCACTCTTGGTTTTCGAAAATCAATTAAAGTTTTTCAAAATGTTTTTAAAATCTTTTTTACTTAATTTTCGAAAATTTCTTCCCCTCTTCTCACATCCTTCTATTTATGGAGTACCACTCCTCCTCAATGCACAATTCGAACTCTATCTCACTAAGTTCGAATTCTTCTCCCTCTTCCTTCTATTTTTCTTTTCCTCTGTCACCTCAAGGAATCTCTATACTGTGACATAGAGGATTCCATCTTTTCTTGTTCTCTTCTCTTTCATATGAGCAGGAACAAAGACAAAGGCATTCTTGTTGAAGCTGACCCTGAACCTGAAAGGACCTTGAAGCGAAAGCTAAGAGAAGCTAAGGCACAACTCTCTGTAGAGGACCTAACAGAAATCTTCAAAGAAGAAGAACCCATGGCAGCCGAAAACAACAACAATGCCAACAATACAAGGATGGTGCTGGGTGACTTTACTGCACCTACTCCCGACTTCTATGGGAGAAGCATCTCTATCCCTGCCATTGGAGCAAACAACTTTGAGCATAAGCCTCAATTAGTTTCTCTAATGCAACAGAATTGCAAGTTCCATGGACTTCCACTGGAAGATCCTCATCAGTTCTTAGCTGAATTCTTGCAAATCTGTGACACCGTCAAGACTAATGGGGTTGACCCTGAGGTCTACAGACTTATGCTATTCCCTTTTGCTGTGAGAGATAGAGCTAGGATATGGTTGGACTCACAACCTAAAGAAAGCCTGAACTCTTGGGAAAAGCTAGTCAATGCCTTCTTGGCAAAGTTCTTTCCACCTCAAAAATTGAGTAAGCTTAGAGTGGAAGTCCAAACCTTCAGACAGAAGGAAGGAGAATCCCTCTATGAAGCTTGGGAAAGATACAAACAATTGATCAGAAAATGTCCTTCTGACATGCTTTCTGAATGGAGCATCATAGGTATTTTCTATGATGGTCTATCTGAACTGTCCAAGATGTCTTTGGATAGCTCTGCTGGAGGATCTCTTCATCTGAAGAAGACGCCTGCAGAAGCTCAGGAACTAATTGAAATGGTTGCAAATAACCAATTCATGTACACTTCTGAAAGGAATCCTGTGAATAGTGGGACAAATCAGAAGAAAGGAGTTCTTGAGATTGATACTCTGAATGCCATATTGGCTCAGAACAAAATATTGACTCAGCAAGTCAATTTGATTTCTCAAAGTCTGTCTGGAATGCAAAATGCACCAGTCAGTACTAAGGATGCTTCATCTGAAGAAGAAGCTTATGATCCTGAGAACCCTTCAATGGAAGAGGTGAATTACCTAGGAGAACCCTATGGAAACACCTATAATTCTTCATGGAGAAATCACCCAAATTTCTCATGGAAGGATCAACAGAGACCTCAACAAGGTTTCAACAACAATAAAGGTGGAAGAAACAGGTTTAGCAATGGCAAGCCTTTTCCATCATCTTCTCAGCAACAGACAGAGAGTTCTAAGCAGAGCCACTCTGACTTAGCAACCATGGTCTCTGATCTGATCAAAACCACTCAAAGTTTCATGACTGAAACAAGGTCCTCCATTAGAAACTTGGAGGCACAAGTGGGACAGCTGAGCAAGAAAGTTACTGAACTCCCTCCTAGTACTCTTCCAAGCAATACAGAAGAAAATCCAAAAGGAGAGTGCAAGGCCATCAACATGGCCGAATTTGGAGAGGAGGAAGAGGCAGTGAACACCACTGAGGAAGACTTCAATGGACGTCCACTGGCCTCCAATGAGTTTCCCAATGAGGAACCATGGGAATATAAGGCTCAAAATGAGACCATAGAGATTCCATTGGATTTACTTCTGCCATTCATGAGCCCTGATGAGTATTCTTCCTCTGAAGAGGATGAGTATGTCACTGAAGAGCAAGTTGCTAAATACCTTGGAGCAATCATGAAGCTAAATGACAAGTTATTTGGTAATGAGACTTGGGAGAATGAACCTCCTTTGCTCACCAAAGAAATGGATGACTTGTCTAGGCAGAGATTACCTCAAAAGAGACAAGATCCTGGGAAGTTTTCAATACCTTGTACCATAGGCACCATGACCTTCAAGAAGGCTCTGTGTGACTTAGGGTCAAGTGTAAACCTCAAGCCTCTCTCTGTAATGGAGAAGCTAGGGATCTTTGAGGTACAAGCTGCAAGAATCTCACTAGAGATGGCAGACAATTCAAAGAAACAAGCTTATGGACTTGTAGAGGATGTTTTGGTAAAGGTTGAAGACTACATCCCTGCTGATTTCATAGTCCTAGAAACTGGGAAGTGCATGGATGAATCCATCATCCTTGGCAGACCCTTCCTAGCCACAGCTAAGGCTGTGATTGATGTTGATAGAGGTGAACTGATCATTCAAGTGAATGAAGAATCCTTTGTGTTTAAGGCTCAAGGATATCCCTCTGTCACCATGGAGAGGAAGCATGAAGAGCTTCTCTCAAAACAGAGTCAAACAGAGCCCCCACAGTCAAACTCTAAGTTTGGTGTTGGGAGGCCACAACCAAATTCTAAGTTTGGTGTTGAACCCCCACATTCAAACTCTAAGTTTGGTGTTGGGAGGTTCCAACAATGCTCTAAGTATCTGTGAGGCTCCATGAGAGCCCTCTGTCAAGCTACTGACATTAAAGAAGCACTTGTTGGGAGGCAACCCAATGTTATATTTTATCTATTTTCTTTTGCTATTTTATGTTTTCTGTAGGTTGATGATCATGAGAAGTCACAAAATCAATTGAAAAAGCAAAAACAGAATGAAAAACAGGAAGAAAAACAGCACACCCTGGAGGAAGAACCTACTGGCGTTTAAACGCCAGTAAGGCTAGCAGATGGGCGTTTAACGCCCAGTCTGGCACCATTCTGGGCGTTTAACGCCATAAAGGGGCACCAGACTGGCGTTAAACGCCAGGAAAGGGCAAGAACCTGGCGTTAAACGCCAGAAATGGGCACCAGCCCGGCGTTTAACGCCAGAATTGGCTCAGAATGCATTTCTGCATGCCATTTGGTGCAGGGATGACTTTTCCTTGACACCTCAGGATCTGTGGACCCCACAGGATCCCCACCAACCCCCACCACCCTCTTTCTTCTTCACCCATTCACCAATCACCTCAACCACTCTTCCCCAAAAACCCTTCACCTATCAAATCCCACTATTCTCTTCACCACTCACATCCATCCTTCATAAAACCCCACCTACCTCACCATTCAAATTCAAACCACTTTCCCTCCCAAACCCACCCATAATGGCCGAACCCTACCCCTCCCTTCACCCCTATATAAACCCATCTTCACTCCTTCATTTTCACACACCCTAAACACTACTTCTTCCCCCTTTGGCCGAAATATAAGCCTCCTCCATCTCCTCCATTTTCTTCTTCTTCTACTCTCTTCTTTCTTCTTTTGCTCGAGGACGAGCAAACCTTTTAAGTTTGGTGTGGTAAAAGCATTGCTTTTTGTTTTTCCATAACCATTTATGGCATCCAAGGCCGGAGAAACCTCTAGAAAGAGGAAAGGGAAAGCAAAAGCTTCCACCTCCGAGTCATGGAAGATAGAGAGATTCATCTCAAGGATGCATCAAGACCACTTCTATGAAGTTGTGGCCTTGAAGAAGGTGATCCCCGAGGTCCCTTTCAAACTCAAAAAAAGTGAATATCCGGAGATCCGACATGAGATTCGAAGAAGAGGTTGGGAAGTTCTTACCAACCCCATTCAACAAGTCGGAATCTTGATGGTTCAAGAGTTCTATGCCAATGCATGGATCACCAAGAACCATGATCAAAGTGTGAACCCGGACCCAAAGAATTGGCTTACAATGGTTCGGGGGAAATACTTAGATTTTAGTCCGAAAAATGTGAGGTTGGCATTCAACTTGCCCATGATGCAAGGAGATGAACATCCTTACACAAGAAGGGTCAACTTTGATCAAAGGTTGGACCAAGTCCTCACTGACATTTGTGAAGAGGGCGCCCAATGGAAGAAAGATTCAATAGGGAAGCCGGTTCAATTGAGAAGGCATGACCTCAAGCCCGTGGCTAGGGGATGGTTAGAGTTTATCCAACGTTCAATCATTCCCACTAGCAACCGGTCCGAAGTTACTCTAGACCGAGCCATCATGATCCATAGTATCATGATTGGAGAAGAAGCAGAAGTTCATGAGGTTATAGCCCAAGAACTCTATAAGGTGGCGGACAAGTCCTCTACCTTGGCAAGGTTAGCCTTTTCTCATCTCATCTGTCACCTCTATTATTCAGTAGGAGTTGACATAGAAGGAGACATCCTCATTGATGAGGACAAGCCCATCACTAAGAAAAGGATGGAGCAAACAAGAGACCCCACTCATCATGAAATCCCTGAGATGCCTCAAGGGATGCACTTTCCTCCACAAAACTATTGGGAGCAACTAAATACCTCCCTAGGAGAATTGAGTTCCAACATGGGACAACTAAGGGTGGAGAACCAAGAACATTCCATCCTCCTCCATGAAATTAGAGAAGATCAAAGAATCATGAGAGAGGAGCAACAAAGGCAAGGAAGAGATATTGAGGAGCTCAAGCACTCCATAAGACCTTCAAGAGGAAGAACAAGCCGCCATCACTAAGGTGGACCCGTTCTTTAATCTCCTTGTTCTTTATTTTTCTGTTTTTCGAATTTCTATGCTTATGTTTATCTATGTTTGTGTCTTATGATCATTAGTATCTATGCCTTAAAGTTATGAATGTCCTATGAATCCATCACCTTTCTTAAAATGAAAAATGTTCTTAATTGAAAAAGAGAAGAATTGCATGAATTTCAGATTTTATAGCAGATTAATTTTTTTGATGTGGTGGCAATGCTTTTGTTTTCTGAATGTATGCTTAAACAGTGCATATGTCTTTTGAATTTGTGGTTCATGAATGTTAAAGTTGTTGGCTCTTGAAAGAATGATGAAAAAGGAGACATGTTACTGAGGATCTGAAAAATCATAAAAATGATTCTTGAAGCAAGAAAAAGCAGTGAATACAAAAAAAAACGAAAAAAAAGGGAGAAAAAGAAAAAAAGAAAGAAAAAGAAAGAAATAAAGTTGTGATCCAAGGCAAAAAGAGTGTGCTTAAGAACCCTGGACACCTCTAATTGGGGACTCTAGCAAAGCTGAGTCACAATCTGAAAAGGTTCACCCAATTATGTGTCTATGGCATGTATGTATCCGATGGTAATACTGGAAGACAGAGTGCTTTGGGCCACGGCCAAGACTCGTAAAGTAGCTGTGTTCAAGAATCATCATACTTAACTAGGAGAATCAATAATACTATCTGGATTCTGAGTTCCTAAAGAAGCCAATCATTCTGAATTTCAAAGGATAAAGTGAGGTACCAAAACTGTTCAGAGGCAAAAAGCTAAAAGCCCCGCTCATCTAATTAATACTGATCTTCATGGATGTTTTTGGAGTTCATTGCATATTCTCTTCTTTTTATCTTATTTGATTTTCAGTTGCTTGAGGACAAGCAACAATTTAAGTTTGGTGTTGTGATGAGCGGATAATTTGTACGCTTTTTGGCATTGTTTTTAGTATGTTTTTAGTATATTTAGTTGAGTTTTTAGTATATTTTTATTAATTTTTAGTTAAAATTTACTTTTCTGGACTTTACTATGAGTTTGTGTATTTTTCTGTGATTTCAGGTATTTTCTGGCTGAAATTGAGGGACCTGAGCAAAAATCTGATTCAGAGACTGAAAAGGACTGCAGATGCTGGTGGATTCTGACCTCCCTGCACTCGAAGTGGATTTTCTGGAGCTATAGAAGCCCAATTGGCGCGCTCTTAACGGCGTTGGAAAGTAGACATCCTGGGCTTTCCAGCAATATATAATACTCCATACTTTGCCCAAGATTTGATGGCCCAAACCGGCGTTCAAAATCACCTTCAGAATTCCCAGCGTTAAACGCCGGAACTGGCACCAAAGTGGGAGTTAAACGCCCAAACTGGCACAAAAGCTGGCGTTTAACTCCAAGAAGAGTCTCTACACGAAAATGCTTCAATGCTCAGCCCAAGCACACACCAAGTGGGCCCAGAAGTGGATATTTATGTCATTTACTCATCTTTGTAATTCTTAAGCTACTAGTTCCCTATAAATAGGACCTTTTACTATTGTATTTTCATCTTCGGACATCTAGTTCTTAGATCAGATCTTGGTTCTTCTGGTTCCCTCTTTGGGGCCGAAGCCAATGATCACTCTTGTTCTTATGTATTTTCAACGGTGGAGTTTCTACACACCATAGATTAAGGTGTGGAGCTCTGCTGTACCTCGAGTATTAATGCAATTACTATTGTTCTTCTATTCAATTCCGCTTGTTCTTGTTCCAAGATATCACTTGTTCTTCAACTTGATGAATGTGATGATCCGTGACACTCATCATCATTCTCACCTATGAACGTGTGACTGACAACCACCTCCGTTCTACCTTAGATTGGGTGAATATCTCTTGGATTCCTGATATACGATGCATGGTTGATCGCCTGACAACCGAGCGCTCGCCTGACAACCGAGCCAGCCATTCCGTGAGATCAGAGTCTTCGTGGTATAGGCTAGAACTGATGGCGGCATTCAAGAGAATTCGGAAGGTCTAAACCTTGTCTATGGTATTCTGAGTAGGATTCAATGATTGAATGACTGTGACGTGTTTCAAACTCGCGATTGTGGGGCATTAGTGACAGACGCAAAAGAATCACTGGATTCTATTCCGACATGATCGAGAACCGACAGCTGGATAGCCGTGCCGTGACAGGGTGCGTTGAACATTTCCACTGAGAGGATGGGAGGTAGCCACTGACAACGGTGAAACCCTTGCATAAGCTTGCCATGGAAAGGAGTAAAAAGGATTGGATGAAGATAGTAGGAAAGCAGAGAGACGGAAGGGACAAAGCATCTCCATTCGCTTATCTGAAGTTCTCACCAATGAATTGCATAAGTATCTCTATCTTTATCTTTATGTTTTATTCATCATCTATACCCATTTGAGTCTGCCTGACTAAGATTTACAAGGTGACCATAGCTTGCTTTATACCAACAATCTCCGTGGGATCGACCCTTACTCGCGTAAGGTTTATTACTTGGACGACCCAGTGCACTTGCTGGTTAGTTGTGCAAAGTTGTGTTTATGCCATGGTATTGAGCACCAAGTTTTTGGGGCCATTACTAGGGATTATTTGAGTTGTGAAAAGTAGTGATCACAATTTCGCACACCAACCATTGACACTTTGTTTTCAACTGCCTCATTCAAAAGGTCAACTTTAAAAAATTCAAAGATACTGGTTATGAACATACCATAAGGCAGATTTTCCTTTTCGGTGCTTCTTACCGAGTCCCACATATGGCGGATCATAAGATAACTGAAAGAAATAGGAGTAGAGGTAACAAGTGCAAATAAGATGAGAGAGTCAGAATATGTTACTCTATTGTGAGAGCCGCTTTGAGGAGTCAAGATGCGGGTGATGATCCTGTGAAGCAATGAGTTGGTGGGACCAAGGGCCTTGTGGGTAGGAGTAGTTCCATCCAAGCCTGAGAGATTCTCACATATGTGTTGAAGAATAACCTTATAGGTGACGCCGACTTGTGAGTCCCACCTTTCGGCCATGTATGCTTTCGGCCCTTCTTCTTTATATCCCAAGGCCATCCCAATGGTGGCAGTGTTAAGAGTGATGTGAACTCTCTTCACATATGAATGGATGGTGCCATCAATGAGTTTCATGTTGGCATAGAATTGTCGGACTAAGCCAGGGTAAACTGGTTTTTGAATGTGAAGTAATGGAGTCCATTGAAGCAATTCAAACAGAGGAGATACATTTATTCCTGTGTTGGAGAGATTGTCAAGGTTGACAAGGTAGGTTAGACAGAGATGACGCCTTTCCAGAACATCTTTGTGGAATTCAAATGAGGCGCAGGAGTTGAATCTGGCAGGGTCATAGTGGGAATGTGTTTTGCTGAACTTGTTCTTGAATTCCATGGATTCCAAGTTGGCAGGTTCAGTGGTGTCGTGCAGTGCAAAACCGTCTGTCTTTTGAGTACTCTTTCCAGGAGTAGCCTTCTTGGGTGGTGAATGCGGTGGTGATGGAATGGAGGATGTTTGTGATTCCTCTTCTTCTTTCACAGGTTCCTTTCCCTTCTTCCTTCTTGAAAAAGTTTTCTTGGCTATGACTTTTCTTCTCATGGTGTCTGTGTGTTTGGAGGGAGGAGAGGGTGATGATGATGTTGTAGAATGAATGTGTATATGTGTATGAGATTGGGGTGTGAACAGTTTTTGAGAAAGAAGAATTCGCTTTTCCTATGGGCAGTTTTCTTTTTCATGGTAGTGAAAATGGAGGAGTTGAATATGAGGAGGTTGGGTAGGAACCGAATGGAGTGAGGGAGGAGGAAAGATAGGGAAGCATTAAATGTGGATTGGAGAGAGAAGGTGGAGGAAGTTAATATCCATTAAGAGCACGATTAATAACTAGGGGATTTCTAAGAATTTGAAAAAGTGGTTTCCTTAAATCAAAAGATTAGTTGAAAGGAAAGATTTGATTTGACACTATGCCTCTTTCAATTAGATTTAATAAGACCACAAAAAGATTTTGATTTTCAAAAAAATGATGAACTAAGTAAAAACGGTCAAGGTGGGGTCAAAGAGATTTGGTATGGTCCACGAAAATTAATTTTTGCGCAGCCTCCCCCTAGATCACATCCCTTCCTTCATTCTTATTTTTATCTCGTCCATTCCTACGAGACAAAACAGGGCACAATCAGAATTTCAGAAATTATCAACAGAAACAAGATCAATCATTCCCAAGCTTTTTCTTAATAAACAGAATCTGTCTTCACAGAGGGGTTTTGTAAAAATGTCAGCAAGTTGATCTTTAGATTTTACAAATTGAATATCAATAGTACCCTTTTGCACATGTTCTCTAATAAAATGATATTTGATCTCAATGTGCTTTGTTCTTGAGTGCAAAATAGGATTTTTTGAAATATTTATAGCACTCATGTTATCACAAAACAATGGTATACTATTGATCTTTAATTTGTAATCTTCCAACTGTGTTTTTAACCAAATTAATTGTGAGCAACATGCAGAAGCGGATATGTATTCAACTTCAGCTGTGGATAGAGCTATTGTGGCTTGTTTTTTGCTTGACCACATGTTGAGTGAGCTTCCAAGGAAGCAACACATGCCGAAGATGCTCCTTCTATCCACTCTATCTCCCGCATAATTTGCATCACAAAACCCTAATGCACAAAAATCATCAGATTTTGAATACCATAAGCCATAATCACTAGTTCCCTTAATATATCTAATGATGCGCTTAACGGCCGAAAGATAGGATTCCTTTCGGTGAGATTGAAACCTTGAGCATACACCTACACTTTGAACAATGTCCGGTCTATAGGATGTAAGATACATGAGTGATCCTATCATACCTCTATACCTTGTTTCATCCACATCTTTCCCATTATCATCTTTTTCAAGCTTAGTGTTTGGATGCATTGGAGTTCCCATTGGTTTGGAATTTTCTAGGCCAAATTTCTTGATTAATTCTTTAGCATACTTTCCTTGGTGAATAAAAGTACCACTAGGATTTTGTTTAATTTGGAGGCCAAGAAAGAAAGTTAGCTCTCCCATTAAACTCATCTCAAACTCACTAGTCATGAGTTTTTCAAACTCTTCACACAAGGACTCATTGGCCGATCCAAATACAATATCATCCACATAAACTTGAACTAGAAGTATATCATCATTAGATGCTTTAATCAATAAAGTTATGTCCATGGTACCCAATTTGAAATTTATTTTCCAATAAGAAGGCACTAAGCCTTTCATACCAAGCTCTTGGAGCTTGCCTAAGGCCATCAATTTGATAATTTAAAAACATGATTTGGAAAATCTTTATGTTCGAAACCGGAGGGTTGAGCCACATACTCTTCTCTATCAATAAAGCCATTAAGGAAAGCACATTTAACATCCATTTGAAAAATTTTGAAACCCTTATGGGCAGCATAGGCAAGAAGCAATCTAATTGCTTCCATTCTAGCCACTGGAGCAAAAGACTCATCAAAATCTATATCATCTTCTTGATCGTAACCTTGGGACACTAATCTAGCCTTGTTATGAACAACTTATCCATCCTCTCCAAGTTTATTTTTTAAAAACCCACTTAGTACCCGTAACTTTCTTACTATCTGGATGAGGTACTAGTGTCCAAACTTCATTCTTGTCAAATTGAGCAAGCTCTTCTTGCATAGCTTTCACCTATGATGGATCTTCAAGAGCTTGTTTGACATTGTTGGGCTCTATTTGTGACAAGAGTGCAAGATGGCTTGGTTTGGATTGTCTTTTGGTTGAGAATCTTGTTGTCACACCTTGAGAGGGATCTCCAATGATAAAGTCATGAGGATAACCCCTTATAGACTTCCATTCTCTAGGCTTTCTTTGAGGTGTTGAGCTTTGATGAGCTTCTGTGGGCCTCACTGTTTTAGTTTCTCTTGCTGGCTTAGGAGACAAAATGAAAATGTTTCCTCCATTCTGACAAGACAAAACTGGACTGGCAGATTCTTCATTTTGGACAGACTTGGGATTTTCTTTGCTTGTTCCAGCTTCTTCACAATCTGAATCATTATCTATCACAGTATTGGGAATTAAATTAGAATCACAAAAAGTAACATGTATGGATTCCTCTATGGTTCTATGATCTTTGAGATAAATCCTATAGCCCTTGCTAGTGGTAGAGTATCCAACAAACATTCCTTCATAAGATTTTGGATCAAACTTGCCAAGATTTTCTTTGTTGTTAAGCACAAAACATTTGCATCCAAAAACATGAAAGTACTTAAGATTTGGAGGGGTTCCTTTCCATAGCTCATAAGGAGTTCTTTTCAACCCTTTTCTAATTATTGTCCTATTCAAAATATAGCATGCTGTATTTACAGCTTCAGCCCATAGAAATTTAGGAACCTCATTCTCACATAACATAGCCCTAGTTATTTCTTGAAGGCTTCTATTCCTTCTTTCAACAACCCCATTTTGTTGAGGTGTTCTAGGACATGAAAAATTATGAGTAATTCCAAAGTCATCACATAATTTTTCAAAGTGTTGATTTTCAAATTCTTTTCCGTGATCACTTCTCAAATGGGCCACTTTTAAATCTTTTTCATTTTGAATTTTCTTGCAAAGAGTTGAGAAAGCATGGAAAGCATCATTTTTATGAGCAAGAAAGAGTACCCAACCAAATCTAGAGTAATCATCTACCACTACCAAACCATAGTGTTTACCTCCTAGACTTTGAGTTCTTGTTGGACCAAAAAGATCAATGTGTAACATCTCTAATGGCCTTTTGGTTGAAATTCCATCTTTTGGTTTAAAAGAGGATTTAACTTGTTTGCCTAATTGACAAGCATCACAAGTAAGATCCTTATCAAATTTGATTTTAGGAATTCCTCTAACCAGATTTTTCTTTACTAGCTTAGAAATTTGGTACATGCTAGCATGACCCAACTTTCTATGCCATAGCCATTTTTCAGATTCAAGAGAAGTAAAATATGTTACATTTTGTTCTTTCAAGTCCTCAAGAGTTAATCCATACACATTGTTGCATCTTTTAGCTTCAAAAAGAATATCCCCAGTTTTTTCACAAACAACCAAACACACAAACTTTCTAAAAATAACTTCAAAACCTAAGTCACACAATTGGCTTACACTAAGTAAATTATGTTTCAAACCATTTACAAGAAGAACATCATTTATACAAGATGAAAAGCTTTTACCAACTTTTCCAATGGCCACTATCTTTCCTTTACCATCATCACCGAAAGTGACAAGTCCTCCATCATATTCATCAAGCTTTATGAAGAAGGTTGTCTTTCCGGTCATATGCCTAGATCATCCACTGTCCATGTACCACATATTTTCCTTCCTCTTGGATGCTAGGCATACCTACAAAATGAGCTCAAGTGACCTTAGGTATCCAAATCTTCTTGGATCCTTTCATCTTAAACCATCTCCTATGTCCCAAATCATTGTAATAAAAAATAACTTTGTAAACTTTATAACCAATCATTCTTTCACCAAAAAGACACTGAACGGGAAAATGACCGTTTCGGTTGCATAGCCTACAAAACCTTGGAGTTGCTGTTTTGTTAAAGTAGGTGGGATCTTGAAACCTTGTGTCATTAGAGGAATAAGCTCTATTTTTAAAGGAAGGTTTCTTATCAGATTTATAAAATCCCAAACTAGCTTTATCAAAGAGTGGTTTTTGACTAGCCAAAATTTGATTTAAATTTTCAGAACTTTGAGTAAACTTGGCTAAGTCATTTTCAAGACTTTTAACCTTTTTCAGCAACTCTTCATTTTCCTTGAAACAGTTTACATATGCAACTACTGAATGATCACTTTTGCAACTTCTAAGTTGAGCTTTCAACTGCTTATTTTCTTCCACAAGATCACAAGCAGTTTCGGCCTCCCTTAGCTTTTCTTTGAGAAAATTATTTTTAGCTTTAAGAATGATAATTTGTTGTTCAAGATCTTGATTATCAAGCAGAAAACATCTTATTTTTTTAGAAAGGTGATCTATCATAAGATGAAGGTCTTCAGTGTCAGAGTTTTGAAAAAATACCTGATCTATATGATTTTCCATGAGACAAGGCTGTGACTTGGTCTCAGATTCTTCATCACTGTCTGAGTCATTTTCCAAGTCTTCCCATGATGCCATCAGACCCTTCTTCTTCCCCCCTTTTTTCTTCTCCTCCTTCTTTAACTTGGGACAATCAGATTTGAAATGCCCCATTTCCTTGCAGTTGTAACAAGTTACTTTGCTAAGGTCTTTCTTCATTTTTCTTGAGCTACCGCCTTTGCCTTTGAACTTCACCATTTTTCTGAATTTTTTGGCAAACAACACAAATTCATTTTCAGAGGAGTTATCACTGGATTCATCATCCAAGGGGTTAGTTATAGAAGAAAAAGCAATTCCTTTCTTTTTTTTTTGACTCTTTTTACAAATAAATGTTTTTAAAAGCAAGAAGGTTTCCTCTCAAATCATCAGATGTCATGGAATCAAGGCTACTGCTCTCAGAAATAATTAAAGCTTTTGTTTTCCACTCTTTAGTGAGACATCTCAGCACTCTTCTCACAAGCACAGAATCAGAATGTGTTATTCCCATAGCATCCAAGCCAACAATGATGGTGTTAAACCGTTCGAACAGTTCATCAATGGATTCTCCTTCCTTCATTGCAAACATTTCATACTCCCTGTTTAACATGTCTATCCGAGTCTTCTTTACAATGGTGGTTCCTTCATGAGTGATTTGCAATTTATCCCAGATTTCCTTTGCTGTTGTGCATCGTGATACCTGTCGGTACTCCTCGAAGCTGATAGCACAGTTGAGTAGATTTACAGCCTTGGCATTTAGCTCTACTTTCTTTCTATCTTTTTCAGTCCAGCTTGCTTCTGGTTTAAGAGTGACTACTCCTTTAGCACTTGTGTTGATTGGAAATTGAGGACCCTCCAGGATAATCTTCCATAGTCTGTAGTCTACTGCTTACACAAAGATCTTCATTCTCTCCTTCCAATAGGTATAGTTTTTCCCATTGAAAAGAGGTGGTCTGTTGCTTAACTGTCCTTCTGTAAGGTTGTAGGACACCAGATTTGAGCCACTGCTTTCTGCCATGAGGATCTTTTCTCCAAGCTGCAAAGCTTGATCTCTTTGAGACCAAGCTCTGATACCAATTGATGGTTTTCAGTGGCTAAGAGAAGGGGGGTTGAATCTTAGCCCCCTTTTCCATCCATTACACTTTCTGGTCTTTGAGGAGAGTTTTTGATTTTTGTCTCGTCCCTAGCCACGAGACTTTTATTTTTGTTTCGTAACTTAGCACGAGATATTTTTTGTTTTAGCTCATGTGTAGTAGAAACAGAAATGGAGTAGAAGAGAGAGAAAGTTACACCTAGATATATCCTGGTTCAGCTGCTAAGTGCAGTACAGCCTACATCCAGTCTCCATCACAACAATGATGGAATTTCACTATAATTTTCCTGATTACAAACTGTAAAGTGCTAACCCAACTTACAAGGGGATTCCCACAGAATCATAAAACACAACATAGATGAACAAAGGAACTCTAAGGACATCTATGGCTTTTTCTTTTAATTTTGCACTCTCTGCCTTTTTTCGCTCTATGGTTTTTTCATACAAACCTCACTGTTTGCCTTTTTCCATGAGACTCAAGACATGACAAAATTAAACAGAAAAATACAAAATAGAATACATTGAAGGAGAAGAAAATCTGTAAGCTTAGGTAGCTATGAGAATTCTGTGCCTTTCACTCTCACTGCTTACTTCTAACTCCTTGAATCAAACCGTGACTGTTCACCCCTTTTATAAAGAGAAGAAGCCTTCACAGTTGAAACAAAAACCAAGCTTAACTTCTTTTTCTTCACCCATAACCGGTTCGGCCAGAGAGAGAGAAGAGGTAACTCATGCAAAACCCAACATGCAAATACCTCTAGTTCTTCCTTGGTCATTAGACTTCATCAATCCGAGCGCTCCATCCTTGCCTTGCTCTCCAAGATGGATTTCTGGCCCTTGATGCTTCATGATGATGATGGCTTCATCTGCTCTAATCTCTGCCTCTTCCATCACGTAGCCACCCTAGCTACCTTCTGTGGTGGTTGAGCAGAATCAGAGACAAGCCATGTGATAGGCAAAATTATGATTTATACTTTTTATAACTCGAACAGTTCTTAGTAATGGCTCCAAAGACTTGATGCACACTACTATGGTTCACTCACATTCTTTACAACTTCGCACAACTAACCAGCAAGTGCACTGGGTCATCCAAGTAATAAACCTTACGTGAGTAAGGGTCGATCCCATAGAGATTGTTGGTATGAAGCAAGCTTTGGTCATCTTGTAAATCTCAGTTAGACGGATAATAAATGGTTATGTAGGTCTTCGAAAATAACAATAAATAAACAGAAAATAAAGATAGAGATACTTATGTAAATCATTGGTAAGAATTTCAGACAAGTGTATGGAGATGCTGTGTTCCTTCTGAATCTCTGCTTTTTTACTTCTTTCATCCAATCCTTCAAACTCCTTTTCATGGAAAGCTGTATGTAGGGCATCACCGTTGTCAATGGCTACATCCCATCCTCTCAGTGAAAATGGTCCAAATGCTCTGTCACAGCACGGCTAATCATCTGTCGGTTCTCGATCATGTCGGAATAGAATCCATTGATTCTTTTGCATCTGTCACCACGCCCAACAATCGCGAGTTTGAAGCTCGTCATAGTCATTCAATCCTTGAATCCTACTCGGAATACCACAGACAAGGTTTAGACTTTCTGGATTCTCAAGAGTGGCCGCCAAAGGGTTCTAGCTTATACCACGAAGATTCTGATTAAGGAATCCAAGAGATATTCGTTTGGTCTAAAGTAGAACGGAAGTGGTTGTCAATCACGTGTTCGTAGGTGAGAATGATGACGAGTGTCACAGATCATCACATTCATTATGTTGAAGTGCAACGAATACCTTAGAATAAGAATAAGCATGAATTGAATAGAAAATAGTAGTACTTTGCATTAAAACTCGAGGTACAGCAGAGCTCCACACCTTAATCTATGGTGTGTAGAAACTCCACCGTTGAAAATACATAAGTGGTGGTCCAGGCATGGCCGAATGGCCAGCCCCCAAAATGTGATATGAATTCGAAAATAGGAGAAAGGACTCGATACCAAGATCTCTAATACAATAGTAAAATGTCCTATTTATACTAGACTAGCTACTAGGGTTTACATAATTGAGTAAATGATGCAGAAATCTACTTCTGGGGCCCACTTGGTGTGTGATTGGGATGAGCTTGAGCTTTACATGTGCATAGGCTTCTCTTGGAGTTAAACGCCAAGTTGTAACGTGTTTTTGGCATTTAACTCTGGTTCGTGACGTGTTTCTGGCGTTTTACTCCAGAAAGCAGCATGGAACTGGCGTTGAACGCCAGTTTGCATCGTATAAACTCGAACAAAGTATGGACTATTATATATTGCTGGAAAGCTATGGATGTCTACTTTCCTACTCTGTTCAGAACGCGCCATTTGGAGTTTTGTAGCTCCAGAAAATCCATCTCGAGTGCAGGGAGGTTAGAATCCAACAGCATCAGCAGTCCTTTTTCAGCCTGAATCAGATTTTTGCTCAAGTCCCTCAATTTCAGCCAAAAAATACCTGAAATCACAGAAAAGTACACAAACTCATAGTAAAGTCCAGAAATGTGAATTTAGCATAAAAACTAATGAAAACATCCCTAAAAGTAGCTAGATCCTACTAAAAACTACCTAAAAACATTGCCAAAAAGCGTATAAATTATCCGCTCATCACAACACCAAACTTAAATTGTTGCTTGTCCCCAAGCAACTAAAAATCAAATAGGATAAAAAGAAGAGAATGTACTATAAATCTCAAACTATCAATGAATATTAGTTCTAATTAGATGAGCGGAACTAGTAGCTTTTTGCTTCTGAACAGTTTTGGCATCTCACTTTTTCCTTTGAAGTTCAGAATGATTGGCATCTATAGGAACTCAGAGTTCAGATAATGTTATTAATTCTCCGTGTTAAGTATGTTGATTCTTGAACACAGCTACTTTTATGAGTCTTGGCCATGGCCCTAAGCACTTTGTTTTCCAGTATTACCACCAGATACATAAATGCCACAGACATATGACTGGGTAAACCTTTTCAGATTGTGACTCAGTTTTGCTAAAGTTCCTAGTTAGAGGTGTCCAGAGCTCTTAAGCACACTCCTTTTTGCTTTGGATCATGACTTTAACCACTCAGTCTCAAGCTTTTCACTTGGACCTGCATGCCACAAGCACATGGTTAGGGACAGCTTGATTTAGCCGCTTAGGCCTGGATTTTACTTCCTTGGGCCCTCCTATCCATTAATGCTCAAAGCCTTGGATCCTTTTTACCCTTGCCTTTTGGTTTTAAGGGCTATTGACTTTTTCTGCTTGCTTTTTCTTTTTCTTTTATTTTTTTTATTTTTTTATTTTTTTCGCAAGCTTTTGTTCTTCACTGCTTTTTCTTGCTTCAAGAATCAATTTTATGATTTTTTAGATCATCAATAACATTTCTCTTTTCATCATTCTTTCAAGAGCCAACAATTTTAACATTCATAAACAATAAGATAAAAAATATGCACTGTTCAAGCATTCATTCAGAAAACAAAAAGTATTGTCACCACATCAATATAATTAAACTAAATTCAAGGATGAATTCGAAACTCATGTACTTCTTGTTCTTTTGTATTAGAAATATTTTTTCATTTAAGAGAGGTGAAGGATTCATGGAATTATTCATAGCCTTAAGACATAGTTACTAAACACTAATGATCATGTAGTAAAGACTCAAAACATAGACAAACATAGAGCATAAAAATCGAAAAACAGAGAGATAAAAACAAGGAAGTTAAGGAATGAGTCCACCTTAGTGATGGTGGCGCCTTCTTCTTGAAGGACCAATGGCGTCCTTGAGCTCCTCTATGTCTCTTCCTTGCCTTTGTTGCTCCTCCCTCATAGCTCTTTGATCTTCTCTAATCTCATTGAGAATGATGGAGTGCTCTTGGTGTTCCACCCTTAATTGGGTCATGTCATGACTCAATCCTTCTAGAGAAGTGTTGAGTTGTTCCCAATAGTTGTTTGGAGGAAAATGCATCCCTTGAGGCATCTCAAGGATTTCTTGATGATGAGCTTCCTCATGCGTCTCTTGAGATCCATGAATAGGTTCTCTTATTTGCTCCATCCTCTTCTTAGTGATGGGCTTGTCCTCTTCAATGAGGATGTCTCCTTCTATGACAACTCCAGCTGAGTAGCATAGATGGCAAATGAGATGAGGAAAAGCTAGCCTTGCCAAGGTGGAGGGCTTTTCGGCTACTTTGTAGAGTTCTAGAGAGATAACTTCATGAACTTCTACTTCCTTTCCAATCATGATGCAATGGATCATGATGGCCCGATCCACAGTTACTTCGGATCGGTTGCTAGTGGGGATAATGGAGCGTTGGATGAACTCTAACCATCCTCTAGCCACAGGCTTAAGATCCAGTCTTCTCAATTGAATCGGCTTGCCTTTTGAGTCTTTTTTCTATTGAGCTCCTTCCACATATATGTTCATGAGGACTTGGTCTAACCTTTGATCAAAGTTGACCCTTCTAGTGTAGGGGTGTGCGTCTTCTTAAATTATAGGCAAGTTGAATGCCAACCTTACATTTTCCAGACTGAAATCTAAGTATTTTCCCCGAACCATTTGTAAGATAATTCCTTGGATTCGGGTTCATACTTTGATCATGGTTCCTAGTGATCCATGCATTGGCATAGAACTCTTGAACCATTAAGATTCTGACTTGTTGAATGGGGTTGGTAAGAACTTCCCAACCTCTTCTTTGGATCTCATGTCGGATCTCCGGATATTCATTTTTCTTGAGCATGAAAAGGACCTCAGGGATCACCTTTTTCTTGGCCACAACTTCATAGAAGTGGTCTTGATGGATGGTGCACGAAATTGTGATCACTACAACTTCGCACAACTAACCAGCAAGTGCACTGGGTCGTCCAAGTAATACCTTACGTGAGTAAGGGTCGATCCCACGGAGATTGTTGGTATGAAGCAAGCTATGGTCACCTTGTAAATCTCAGTCAGGCAAACTCAAATGGGTATAGTGATAAACGAATAAAGCATAAAGATAAAGATAGAGATACTTATGTATATCATTGGTGAGAGCTTCAGATAAGCGCATGAAGATGCCTTCCCTTCCGTCTCTCTGCTTTCCTACTGTCTTCATCCAATCCTTCTTACTCCTTTTCATGCCAAGCTCGTGTAGGGTTTCACCGTTGTCAATGGCTACCTCCCATCCTCGCAGTGAAAGCTAATGCTCACGCACTCTGTCACAGTACGGCCAATCACCGGTTGGTTCCCTCCCCTACTGGAATAGAATCCCTCTTTTGCGTCTGTCACTAACGCCCAGCAGGTTACAAGTTTAAAGCACGTCACAGTCATTCAATCATTGAATCCTACTCAGAATACCACAGACAAGGTTTAGACCTTCCGGATTCTCTTGAATGCCGCCATTAGGTCCTGCCTATACCACGAAGATTCCGATTAAAGAATCCAAGAGATATTCACTACGCCTCGGATGCTTGTAGAACAAGAATGGTTGTCAGTCATCTTGTTCATAAGTGAGAATGATGATGAGTGTCACGGATCATCACATTCATCAAATTGAAGAACAAGTGATATCTTGGAACAAGAACAAGCGGAATTGAATAGAAGAACAATAGTAATTGCATTAATACTCGAGGTACAGCAGAGCTCCACACCTTAATCTATGGTGTGTAGAAACTCCACCGTTGAAAATACATAAGAACAAGGTCTAGGCATGGCCGTGAGGCCAGCCTCCCAAATGATCTAAGAACTAGATGTCCAAAGATTAAAAATACAATAGTAAAAGGTCCTATATATAGAGAACTAGTAGCCTAAGGTGTACAGAGATGAGTAAATGACATAAAAATCCACTTCCGGGCCCACTTGGTGTGTGCTTGGGCTGAGCAATGAAGCATTTTCGTGTAGAGACTTCTCTTGGAGTTAAACGCCAGCTTTTATGCCAGTTTGGGCGTTTAACTCCCAATTAGGTGCCAGTTCCGGCGTTTAACGCTGGAATTTCTATAGGTGACTTTGAACGCCGATTTGGGCCATCAAATCTTGGGCAAAGTATGGACTATCATATATTGCTGGAAAGCCCAGGATGTCTACTTTCCAACGCCGTTGAGAGCGCGCCAATTGGGCTTCTGTAGCTCCAGAAAATCCACTTCGAGTGCAGGGAGGTCAGAATCCAACAGCATCTGCAGTCCTTTTGAGTCTCTGGATCAGATTTTTGCTCAGATCCCTCAATTTCAGCCAGAAAATACCTGAAATCACAGAAAAACACACAAACTCATAGTAAAGTCCAGAAAAGTGAATTTTAACTAAAAACTAATAAAAATATAATAAAAACTAACTAAAAGATACTAAAAACAATGCCAAAAAGCGTACAAATTATCCGCTCATCACAACACCAAACTTAAATTGTTGCTTGTCCCCAAGAAACTGAAAATCAAATAGGATAAAAAGAAGAGAATATACTATAGACTCCAAATTATCAATGAAACATAGATCCAAATTAGATGAGCGGGACTAGTAGCTTTTTGCCTCCGAATAGTTTTGGCATCTCACTTTATCCTTTGAAATTCAGAATGATTGGCTGCTTTAGGAACTCAGAATCCAGATAGTGTTATTGATTCTCCTAGTTAAGTATGATGATTCTTGAACACAGCTACTTATTGAGTCTTGGCCGTGGCCCAAAGCACTCTGTCTTCCAGTATTACCACCGGATACATACATGCCACAGACACATAATTGGGTGAACCTTTTCAGATTGTGACTCAGCTTTGCTAGAGTCCCCAATTAGAGGTGTCCAGGGTTCTTAAGCACACTCTTTTTGCCTTGGATCACAACTTTATTTCTTTCTTTTTCTTTTCTTTTTCTTTCTTTTTCCTTCTTTTTTTTTCGTTTTTCTCCTTCTCTCTTTTTTTTTGTATTCACCGCTTTTTCTTGCTTCAAGAATCATTTTAATGATTTTTCAGATCCTCAGTAACATGTCTCTTTTTTCATCATTCTTTCAAGAGCCAACAATTTTAACATTCATGAACCACAAATTCAAAAGACATATGCACTGTTTAAGCATACATTCAGAAACAAAAGTATTGCCACCACATCAAACTAATTAAGCTAGTTTTAAAGATGAATTTGAAATCCTGTACTTCTTGTTCTTTTGTAATAAAAACAGTTTTCATTTAAGAGAGGTGATGGATTCATATTCATAGCTTTAAGGCATAGACACTAAGACACTAATGATCATAAGACACAAACATGGATAAACATAAAGCATAATTTTCGAAAAACAGAAAAATAAAGAACAAGGAGATTAAAGAACGGGTCCACCTTAGTGATGGCGGCTTGTTCTTCCTCTTGAAGGTCTTATGGAGTTCTTGAGCTCCTTAATGTCTCTTCCTTGTCTTTGTTGCTCCTCTCTCATGATTCTTTGATCTTCTCTAATGATGATGGAGTGTTCTTGATGCTCCACCCTTAGTTGTCCCATGTTGGAACTCAATTCTCCTTGGGAGGTGTTTAGTTGCTCCCAATAGTCTTGTGGAGGAAAGTGCATCCCTTGAGGTATCTCAGGGATCTCTTGTTTGCTCCATCCTTTTCTTAGTGATGGGCTTGAGGTCATGCCTTCTCAGTTGAACCAGCTTTGGATGCCATAAATGGTTATGGAAAAACAAAAAGCAATGCTTTTACCACACCAAACTTAAAAGGTTTGCTCGTCCTCGAGCAAAAGAAGAAAGAAGAGAGTAGAAGAAGAAGAAATGGAGGAGAGGAAGATGGCTTTGTGGTTCGGCCAAAAGGGGAAGAAGTAGTGGTTTGAATTTGGATGGTGAGGTAAGTGGGGTTTTATGGAGGTTGGATGTGAGTGGTGAAGAGAAAGATGGGATTTGATAGGGGAAGGGTTTGTGGGGAAGAGGTGTTGAGGTGATTGGTGAATGGGGGAAGAAGAGAGAGAGTGGTGGTGGGGTCCTGTGGGGTCCACAGATCCTGTGGTGTCAAGGAAAAGTCATCCCTGCACCAAATGGCACTCAAAATCACGTTTTGAGCCATTTCTAGCGTTAAACGCCGGGCTGATGCCCATTCCTGGCGTTTAACGCCAGGTTCTTGCCCTTTTCTGGCGTTTAACGCCAGTCTGGTGCCCCTTTCTGGCGTTAAACGCCCAGAATGGTGCCAGACTGGGCGTTAAACGCCCAACTGCTACTCTTACTGGCGTTTAAGCGCCAGCAAGGCCTTCCTCCAGGGTGTGCTGTTTTTCTTCCTGTTTTTCATTCTGTTTTTGCTTTTTCAATTGATTTTGTGTCTTCTTATGATCATCAACCTACAAAATAACAAAAAATAACAAAGAGAAATAGATAAAATATAACATTGGGTTGCCTCCCAACAAGCGCTTCTTTAATGTCAGTAGCTTGACAGAGGGCTCTCATGGAGCCTCACAGATACTCAGAGCAATGTTGGAACCTCCCAACACCAAACTTAGAGTTTGAATGTGGGGGTTCAACACCAAACTTAGAGTTTGGTTGTGGCCTCCCAACACCAAACTTAGAGTTTGACTGTGGGGGCTCTGTTTGTCTCTGATTTGGGAGAAGCTCTTCATGCTTCCTCTCCATGATGACAGAGGGATATCCTTGAGCCTTAAACACAAAGGATTCTTCATTCACTTGAATGATCAGTTCACCTCCATCAACATCAATCACAGCCTTTGCTGTGGCTAGGAAGGGTCTGCCAAGGATGATGGATTCATCCATGCACTTCCCAGTCTCTAGGACTATGAAATCAGTAGGGATGTAATGGTCTTCAATCTTAACCAAAACATTCTCTACAAGTCCATGAGCTTGTTTTCTTGAGTTGTCTGCCATCTCTAATGAGATTCTTGCAGCTTGTACCTCAAAGATCCCTAGCTTCTCCATTACAGAGAGAGGCATGAGGTTTACACTTGACCCTAAGTCACACAGAGCCTTCTTGAAGGTCATGGTGCCTATGGTACAAGGTATTGAAAACTTTCCAGGATCTTGTCTCTTTTGAGGCAATTTCTGCCTAGACAAGTCATCCAGTTCTTTGGTGAGCAAAGGAGGTTCATTCTCCCAAGTCTCATTTCCAAATAACTTGTCATTTAGCTTCATGATTGCTCTAAGGTATTTGGCAACTTGCTCTTCAGTGACATACTCATCCTCTTCAGAGGAAGAATACTCATCAGAGCTCATGAAAGGCAGAAGTAAGTCCAATGGAATCTCTATGGTCTCATTTTGAGCCTCAGATTCCCATGGTTCCTCATTGGGGAACTCTATGGAGGTCAGTGCACGCCCATTGAGGCTTTCCTCAGTGGCGTCCACCTCCTCTCTTTCCTCTCCAGATTCGGCCATATTGAGAGCCTTGCATTCTCCTTTTGGATTTTTGTCTGTGTTGCTTGGAAGAGTACTTGGAGGGAGTTCAGTAATTTTCTTACTCAGCTGTCCCACTTGTGCTTCCAAATTCCTAATGGAAGATCTTGTTTCAGTCATGAAACTTTGAGTGGTTTTGATTAGATCAGAGACCATGGTTGCTAAGTCAGAGGGGTTCTGCTTAGAATTCTCTGTCTGTTGCTGAGAAGATGATGGAAAAGGCTTGCCATTGCTAAACCTGTTTCTTCCACCATTATTGTTATTGAAACCTTGTTGAGGTCTCTCTTGATTCTTCCATGAGAAATTTGGGTGATTTCTCCATGAAGAATTATAGGAGTTTCCATAGGGTTCTCCTAGGTAATTCACCTCTTCCATTGAAGGGTTCTCAGGATCATAGGCTTCTTCCTTAGATGAAGCATCCTTAGTACTGCTTGGTGCATTTTGCATTCCAGACAGACTTTGAGAAATCAAATTGACTTGTTGAGTCAATATCTTATTCTGAGCCAAAATGGCGTTCAGAGTATCAATCTTAAGAACTCTTTTCTTCTGACTAGTCCCATTGTTCACAGGATTCCTTTCAGAAGTGTACATGAATTGGTTATTTGCAACCATTTCAATGAGCTCTTGAGCTTCTGTAGGCGTCTTCTTCAGATGAAGAGATCCTCCAGCAGAGCTATCCAAGGACATCTTAGATAGTTCAGAGAGACCATCATAGAAAATACCTATGATGCTCCATTCAGAAAGCATGTCAGAAGGACATTTTCTGATCAATTGTTTGTATCTTTCCCAAGCTTCATAGAGGGATTCTCCATCCTTCTGTCTGAAGGTTTGGACTTCCACTCTAAGCTTACTCAATTTTTGAGGTGGAAAGAACTTTACCAAGAAGGCATTGACTAGCTTTTCCCAAGAGTCCAGGCTTTCTTTAGGTTGTGAGTCCAACCATATCCTAGCTCTGTCTCTTACAGCAAAAGGGAATAGCATCAGTCTATAGACCTCAGGGTCTACCCCATTAGTCTTGACTGTGTCACAGATTTGCAAGAATTCAGCTAAGAACTGATGAGGATCTTCCATTGGAAGTCCATGGAACTTGCAATTCTGTTGCATTAGAGAAACTAATTGAGGCTTAAGCTCAAAGTTGTTTGCTCCAATGGCAGGGATAGAGATGCTTCTCCCATAGAAGTCGGGAGTAGGTGCAGTAAAGTCACCCAGCACCTTCCTTGCATTGTTGGCATTGTTGTTGTTTTCGGCTGCCATGGGTTCTTCTTCTTTGAAGAATTCGGTCAGGTCCTCAATAAAGAGTTGTGCCTTAGCTTCTCTTAGCTTTCGCTTCAAGGTCCTTTCAGGTTCAGGGTCAGCTTCAACAAGAATGCCTTTGTCTTTGTTCCTGCTCATATGAAAGAGAAGAAAACAAGAAAATATGGAATCCTCTATGTCACAGTATAGAGATTCCTTGAGGTGTCAGAGGAAGAAAAATGGAAGACAGAGGTAGAAAATTCGAACTTATCAAAGAAGATGGAGTTCGAATTTTGCATTAAGGAATAGTGTTAGTCCATAAATAGAAGGATGTGAGAAGAAGGGAAGTAATTTTCGAAAATTTAAGTAAAAGATTTTGAAAACATTTTGAAAAACACTTAATTGATTTTCGAAAATAAGAGTGGAAGAGAAATCAAGTGATTTTTGAAAAAGATTTTGAAATTAGAAATTAAAAAGATTTGATTGAAAACTTATTTTGAAAAAGATGTGATTAAAAAGATATGATTTGAAAACAATTTTAAAAGATATGATTTGAAAACAATTTGAAAAGATATGATTTTAAAAATTAATGACTTGCCTAACAAGAAAAGATATGATTCAAACATAAAACCTTCCTCAACAGAAAAGGCAAAAAATGTTCAATCAAATCATTAATTGTTAGTAAGTATCTTTGAAAAAGGAAAGAAATTGATTTTGAAAACATTTGATTGAAAAGATATGATTTGAAAAAGATTTGATTTTGAAAAACTTTGAAAACTTGAGAAAAAATTGATTTTGAAAACAAAATCTTCCCCCTTTGCCATCCTGGCGTTAAACGCCCAGAATGGTGCACATTCTGGCGTTTAACGCCCAAACTACTACCCTTTTGGGCGTTAAACGCCCAACCAGGCACCCTGGCTGGCGTTTAAACGCCAGTCTGTCTTCTTCACTGGGCATTTTTGAATGCCCAGCTTTTTCTGTGTGATTCCTCTGCAGTATGTTCTGAATCTTCAATTCTCTGTATTATTGACTTGAAAAGACACAAATAAAAAATATTTTTGGATTTTTAATAATGAGGAATAATCAAAATGCAACTAAAATCAAATAACAATGCATGCAAGACACCAAACTTAGCAGTTTGTATATATGGGAAACAACAAAACACTCAAGTCAATAGAATTCAAAGATTAAAACAAGAAAATCATCAAGAACAACTTGAAGATTAATGAAGACACATGCATGAATGCAGTAAGAACAGAAACATGCAATTGACACTAAACTTAAGATGAGACTCTAGACTCAAACAAGAAATATTTTTGGATTTTATGCTTTTGTAATTTTTTTTTTGGTTATTTTTCGAAAATTAGGTGAAAAGGAAAATAAAGGTATCAAAATTCTTAATGAGAATTCCAGGAATCATGCAATGTTAGTCTAAAGCTTTAGTCTAAAGGAATTAGACATAGCTAGCTAAGCTTCAGCAAGACATTGCATTCAAGAGCTAAATTGATGATGATCAATCAGCTTTGGTGATGATAAGAACATCACCTTGAAACACTAGAATTCATTCTTAAGAACTCTGAAGAAAAATAATACCTAATCTAAGCAACAAGATGAACCGTCAGTTGTCCATACACAAGAACAATCCCCGGCAACGGCGCCAAAAACTTGGTGCACGAAATTGTGATCACTACAACTTCGCACAACTAACCAGCAAGTGCACTGGGTCGTCCAAGTAATACCTTACGTGAGTAAGGGTCGATCCCACAGAGATTGTTGGTATGAAGCAAGCTATGGTCACCTTGTAAATCTCAGTCAGGCAGACTCAAATGGGTATAGTGATAAACGAATAAAGCATAAAGATAAAGATAGAGATACTTATGTATATCATTGGTGAGAGCTTCAGATAAGCGCATGAAGATGCCTTCCCTTCCGTCTCTCTGCTTTCCTACTGTCTTCATCCAATCCTTCTTACTCCTTTCCATGGCAAGCTCGTGTAGGGTTTCACCGTTGTCAATGGCTACCTCCCATCCTCGCAGTGAAAGCTAATGCTCACGCACTCTGTCACAGTACGGCCAATCACCGGTTGGTTCCCTCCCCTACTGGAATAGAATCCCTCTTTTGCGTCTGTCACTAACGCCCAGCAGGTTACAAGTTTGAAGCACGTCACAGTCATTCAATCATTGAATCCTACTCAGAATACCACAGACAAGGTTTAGACCTTCCGGATTCTCTTGAATGCCGCCATCAGGTCCTGCCTATACCACGAAGATTCCGATTAAAGAATCCAAGAGATATTCACTACGCCTCGGATGCTTGTAGAACAAGAATGGTTGTCAGTCATCTTGTTCATAAGTGAGAATGATGATGAGTGTCACGGATCATCACATTCATCAAATTGAAGAACAAGTGATATCTTGGAACAAGAACAAGCGGAATTGAATAGAAGAACAATAGTAATTGCATTAATACTCGAGGTACAGCAGAGCTCCACACCTTAATCTATGGTGTGTAGAAACTCCACCGTTGAAAATACATAAGAACAAGGTCTAGGCATGGCCGTGAGGCCAGCCTCCCAAATGATCTAAGAACTAGATGTCCAAAGATTAAAAATACAATAGTAAAAGGTCCTATATATAGAGAACTAGTAGCCTAAGGTGTACAGAGATGAGTAAATGACATAAAAATCCACTTCCGGGCCCACTTGGTGTGTGCTTGGGCTGAGCAATGAAGCATTTTCGTGTAGAGACTTCTCTTGGAGTTAAACGCCAGCTTTTATGCCAGTTTGGGCGTTTAACTCCCAATTAGGTGCCAGTTCCGGCGTTTAACGCTGGAATTTCTGTAGGTGACTTTGAACGCCGGTTTGGGCCATCAAATCTTGGGCAAAGTATGGACTATCATATATTGCTGGAAAGCCCAGGATGTCTACTTTCCAACGCCGTTGAGAGCGCGCCAATTGGGCTTTTGTAGCTCCAGAAAATCCACTTCGAGTGCAGGGAGGTCAGAATCCAACAGCATCTGCAGTCCTTTTGAGTCTCTGGATCAGATTTTTGCTCAGATCCCTCAATTTCAGCCAGAAAATACCTGAAATCACAGAAAAACACACAAAATCATAGTAAAGTCCAGAAAAGTGAATTTTAACTAAAAACTAATAAAAATATAATAAAAACTAACTAAAAGATACTAAAAACATACTAAAAACAATGCCAAAAAGCGTACAAATTATCCGCTCATCAATGGACCTTTGAGATAAATCTCTCCATCTCCTATGACTCGGAGGTGGAAGCTTTTGTCGTTCCTTTCCTCTTTCTAGAGGTTTCTCTGGCCTTAGGTGTCATAAGTGGTTATGAAAAAACAAAAAAAGCTATGCTTTTACCATACCAAACTTAGAATATTGCTCACCCTTGAGCAAAAGAAGAAAGAATAGAAGAAGAAGAAGAAAATATGGAGGACAGGTGGAGAAATGTGTATTCAGCCAAGGGGGAGAAGAGAGGGTTGTGTTGTGTGAGAATGAAGAAGGATGAAGGGGTTTATATAGTGGAGGGAGAGGGGTTGGGTTCGGCTATTTAGGGTGGGTTTGGATGGGAAGGAGAATTTGAATTTGAAGGTAGGTGGGGTTTATTGGGAAGAGTGGATGGATGTGAGTGGTGAAGAGGTGATGGAGAAAAGAGATTGAGGTGATTGGTGAAGGGTGTTTAGGGAAGAGTGTTATTGGATTGTGTAAAAGAAGAGAGAGGGTGAGTCGAGGTAGGTGGGGATCCTATGGGGTCCACAGATCCTGAGGTGTCAAGGATTTATCATCCTTGCACCAATTAGGCGTGTAAAACGCCCTCTGCAAGTAATCCTGGCGTTTAACGCCAGATTGATGCTTGTTTCTAGCGTTAAACGCCAGTTCTATGCTTGTTTTGGGCGTTCAACGCCAGTCTGTAGCATGTTTCTGGCATTGAACACCAGTTCCATGCTTGTTTCTGGCGTTTAACGCCAGCTCTCCTCAGGGTGTAATCCTAGCGTTTGAACGCTAGACTGCTGCTTGTTTCTGGCGTTCAACGCCAGATTCATGCTCTGTTCTGGCATTGAACGCCAGCCAGATGCTCCTTACTGGCGTTTAAACGCCAGTAAGCTCTTCCTTCAGGGTGTGCTGTTTTTTATTCTGTTTTTAATTTTAGTATTTTTTTGTGACTCCACATGATCATGAACCTAATAAAACATAAAAGAACAATAAAAATATAGATAAATAAAAATTGGGTTGCCTCCCAATAAGTACTTCTTTAATGTCAATAGCTTGACAGTGAGCTCTCATGGAGCCTCACAGATGTTCAGAGCATGATGAAGGCCTCCCAACACCAAACTTATAGTTTAAATGTGGGGGCTTCTCAACACCAAACTTAGAGTTTAGTTGTGGCCTCCCAACACCAAACTTAGAGTTTGATTGTGGGGGCTTTGTTTGACTCTGTATTGAGAGAAGTTTTTCATGCTTCCTCTCCATGTTTACAGAAGGATAACCTTGAGCTTTAAACACAAGGTAGTCCCCATTCAATTGAAGGACTAGTTCACCTCTGTCAACATCAATCACAGCTCCTGTTGTGGCTAGGAAGGGTCTTCCAAGGATGATGCATTCATCCTCATCCTTTCTAGTGTCTAAGATTATGAAATCAGCAGGGATGTAAAAGCCTTTAACCTTCACTAACATATCCTCTACCAATCCATAAGCTTGTCTTATTGACTTGTCTGCCATCTCTAATGAGAAAGTGGCAGCTTGTACCTTAAAGATTCCCAATTTCTCCATTACAAAGAGTGGCATAAGATTTATACCTGATCCCAGGTCACACAGAGCCTTCTCAAAGGTCATGGTGCCCATGGTACAGGATATTAAGAATTTACCAGGATCTTGTTTCTTTTGAGGTTAAGTTTACTGAACCCATGTATCTAGTTCACTAATGAGCAAGGGAGGTGCATCTTCCTAGGTCTCATTACCAAACAAGTTGGCATTCAGCTTCATGATAGCTCCTAGATATTGAGCAACTTGCTCTCCAGTTACATCTTCATCCCCTTCAGAGGAAGAATAGTTTTCAGAGCTCATGAATGGCAGAAGGAGGTTTAATGGAATCTTTATGGTCTCTATATGAGCCTCAAATTCCTTTAGATCCTCAATAAGGAACTCCTTCTTGTCTGGGAGACGTCCCATGAGGTCTTCCTCATTGGGATTCACGTCCTCCCCTTCTTCTCCAGGTTCGGCCATTTTGATTATGTCAATGGCCTTGCACTCTCTTTTCGGATTCTCTTCAGTATTGCTTGGGAGAGTACTAGGAGGTGATTAAGTGATTTTCTTACTCAGCTGGCCCACTTGTGCCTCTAAATTTCTGATGGAGGACCTTGTTTCACTCATGAAACTTAAAGTGGCCTTAGACAGATCCGAGACTATATTTTCTAAGCTAGAGGAGCTTTGCTCAGAATTCTCTATCTGTTGCTGAGAAGAAGATGGAAAGGGCTTGCTATTGCTAAGACTGTTTCTTCCACCATTATTAAAGCCTTGTTGGGGCTTTTGTTGATCCTTCCATGAGAAGTTTGGATGATTTCTCCATGAAGAATTGTAGGTGTTCCCATAGGGTTTACCCATGTAATTCACCTCTGTCATTGTAGGGTTCTCAGGATCATAAGCTTCTTCTTCAGAAGATGCCTCTTTAGTACTGTTGGATGCATTTTGCCATCCATTCAGACTTTGAGAGATCATGTTGACTTACTGAGTCAGCATTTTGTTCTGAGCCAATATGGCATTCAGAGAATCAATTTCAAGAACTCCCTTCCTCTGAGGCGTCCCATTACTCAAGAATTCCTCTCAGAAGTGTACATGAATTGGTTATTTGCAACCATGTCAATGAGTTCTTGAGCTTCTGTAGGTGTTTTCTTTAGGTGAATGGATCCACCTGCAGAATAGTCCAGTGACATCTTAGAGAACTCAGATAGACCATAATAGAATATATCCAGAATGGTCCACTCTGAAAGCATGTCAGAAGGACACTTTTTGGTCATCTGCTTGTATCTTTTCCAAGCTTCATAGAGGGATTCACCATCTTTTTGTTTAAAGGTCTGAACATCCACTCTAAGCTTGCTCAGCTTTTGAGGAAGAAAGAACTTGGCCAAGAAGGCCGTGACCAGCTTATCCCAAGAGTCCAGGCTATCTTTAGGTTGTGAGTCCAACCATGTTCTAGCTCTGTCTCTCACAGTAAAAGGGAAAAGCATGAGCCTGTAGATTTTAGGATCTACTGCGTTAGTCTTAACAGTCTCACAAATCTACAAGAATTCAGTTAAAAACTGATATGGATCTTCTGATGGAAGTCCATGAACTTGCAGTTCTGTTGCATTAGAGCAACTAGTTGAGGCTTCAGCTCAAAATTGTTTGCTCCAATGGCAGGGATTGAGATGCTTCTTCCATCAAATTTGGAAGTAGGTGTAGTATAATCACCATGCATCCTTCTTGCGTTATTGTTGTTGGTTTCGGTTGTTATATCCTTTTCTTGTTCGAAAAATTTTAGTAAGGTTGTCTCTGGATTGTTGTATTTTAGCTTCTCTTAATTTCCTCTTCAGAGTCCTTTCAGGTTCAGGATCAGCTTCAACAAGAATGCCTTTTTCCTTGTTTCTGCTCATATGAAAGAGAAGAAAACAAAGAAAATCTGGAATCCTCTATGTCATAGTATAGAGACTCCTTTATGTGAGTAGAAGAATAAAAGAATAGAAGAAGGATGAGAAAAATTCGAACACAGATAGAGGAGAGGGTTCGAATTTTTAGATGAAGAGAAGTGTTAGTAGATGAATAAATAAATAGAAAAGAGATGAGAGAGAGGAGAAAATTCGAATTTTAACTAAAAGAGAAAAAATATTTTTGTTTTTATTTTAATTATTAGTTAAAATTTGAAAATTAAGAGAAGAGGTAAGATAAAATTAAAATTTAAAATAATTAGTTAATAAAAAAAGAATTTTGGAAAAGGGGGAGGTTGATTTTCGAAAATTAGAAAGAGAAAAGTAGTTAGGTGGTTTTGAAAAAGATAAGAAACAAAAAAAAGTCAATTAGTTAGTTGAAAAAGAATTGAAAATCAATTTTGACAAGATAAGAAGTTAGAAAGGATTTTTGAAATTGATTTTGAAAAAGATATGATTTGAAAAGATATGATTGAAAATATATTTTGAAAAAGATTTGGGAAGAAAATTAAAAAAGATTTTATTTTTAAAATTAAAATTGATTACTTGACTAACAAGAAACTAAAAGATATGATTCTAGAAATTAAAGATTGAACCTTTCTTAATAAGAAAGTAACAAACTTCAAATTTTTGAATCAATCACATTAATTGTTAGCAAAGTTTTCGAAAATTTGAAATGAAATTAAGAAAAAAGATTTTAAAAAAATATTTTCAAATTTTCGAAAATCATAAAAAAATGAAAAAGATTTGATTTTTGAAAATATTTTGAAAAGATAGGATTTTTTTAAAATTGAAATCTTGACTTGATTAACAAGAAACAACCTATTTTAAAAAATTTTTGACCAAGTCAACCCAAAATTTTGAATTTTATGAGAGAAATAAGGGAAAGATATTTTTTATTTTTAAATTTTTAATGAGGAGAGAGAAAAACACAAAAATGACTCACAACATAAAAATTATGAATCAAAACACATGATGCATGCAAGAACACTATGAATGTCAAGATGAACACCAAGAATACTTTGAAGATCAAGATGAACATCAAGACTTATTTTTAAAAAATTTTTAAGAAAAGAAAAACATGCAAGACACCAAACTTAGAAATTTTTCATATTTAGACACTAAGAATTCAAAAATGCATATGAAAAACAACAAAAAATACAAAACAAGAAAATATCAAGATCAAACAAGAAGACTTACCAAGAACAACTTGAAGATCATGAAGAACACCATGCATGAGTTTTCAAAAAAATGCATAAATTTTAAAAACATGTAATTGACACCAAACTTAAAAATTGACACTAGACTCAAACAAGAAACACAAAATATTTTTGGTTTTTATGATTTTCTTAATTTTGTTTCGAAAATTATTTTTTTGAAAAACGAAAATAAAGAAAAAAAATTTTTGAAAAATTTTTGAAAACTTTTTGAAAAGAAAATTACCTAATCTGAGCAACAAGATGAACCGTCAGTTGTCCAAACTCGAACAATCCCCGGCAACGGCACCAAAAACTTGATAGATAAAATTGTGATTTACACTTTTTATAACTTGAACAATTCTTAGTAATGGCTCCAAAGACTTGATGCACACTACTATGGTTCACTCACATTCTTCACAACTTCGCACAACTAACCAGCAAGTGCACTGGGTCGTCCAAGTAATAAACCTTATGTGAGTAAGGGTCGATCCCACGGAGATTGTTGGTATGAAGCAAGCTATGGTCATCTTGTAAATCTTAGTTAGACGGATAATAAATGATTATGGAGGTTTTTGAAAATAATAATAAATAAACAGAAAATAAAGATAGAGATACTTATGTAAATCATTGGTAAGAATTTCAGACAAGTGTATGGAGATGCTGTGTTCTTTCTGAATCTCTGCTTTCCTACTGCTTTCATCCAATCCTTTATACTCCTTTCCATGGCAAGCTGTATGTAGGGCATCACCGTTGTCAATAGCTACATCCCATCCTCTCTGTGAAAATGGTCCAAATGCTTTGTCACAGCACGGCTAATCATCTGTCGGTTCTCGATTATGTCGGAATAGAATCCATTGATTCTTTTGCATTTGTCACCACGCCCAACAATCGCGAGTTTGAAGCTCGTCACATTCATTCAATCCTTGAATCCTACTCGGAATACCACAGATTAGGTTTAGACTTTCCGGATTCTCAAGAGTGGCCACCAAAGGGTTCTAGCTTATACCACGAAAATTCTAATTAAGGAATCCAAGAGAAATTCGTTCGGTCTAAAGTATAACGGAAGTGGTTGTCAATCACGTGTTCATAGGTGAGAATGATGATGAGTGTCACGGATCATCACATTCATCATGTTGAAATGCAACGAATATCTTAGAATAAGAATAAGTATGAATTGAATAGAAAATAGTAGTACTTTGCATTAAAACTCGAGGTACAGCAGAGCTCCACACCTTAATCTATGGTGTGTAGAAACTCCACCGTTGAAAATACATAAGTGGTGGTCTAGGCATGGTCGAATGGCCAGCCCCCAAAATGTAATATGAATTCGAAAATAGGGGAAATGACTGGATACCAAGATCTCTAATACAATAGTAAAATGTCTTATTTATACTAGACTAGCTACTAGGGTTTACAGAATTGAGTAAATGATGCAGAAATCCACTTCTGGGGCCCACTTGGTGTGTGCTTGGGGCTGAGCTTGAGCTTTACACGTGCAGAGGCTTCTCTTGGAGTTAAACGCCAAGTTGTAACGTGTTTTTGGCGTTTAACTCTGGTTCGTGACGTGTTTCTGGCATTTTACTCCAGAATGCAGCGTGGAACTGGCGTTTAACGCCAGTTTGCGTCATCTAAACTCGAACAAAGTATGAACTATTATATATTGCTGGAAATCTCTGGATGTCTACTTTCCAACTCCGTTGAGAGCGCACTATTTGGAGTTCTGTAGCTCCAGAAAATCTATCTCGAGTGCAGGGAGGTCAGAATCCAACAACATCAGCAGTCCTTTTTCAGCCTGAATCAGATTTTTGCTCAGGTCCCTCAATTTTAACTTGAAAATATCTGAAATCACAGAAAAACATACAAACTCATAGTAAAGTCCAGAAATGTGAATTTAGCATAAAAACTAATGAAAACATCCCTAAATGTAGCTAGATCCTACTAAAAACTACCTAAAAATAATGCCAAAAAGCGTATAAATTATCCGCTCATCACCATGCCTCCAAGAATCTCCTCCTTTCTGGACGAGATCTTCTTCAACCATTTTTGGTCTGGAGAAGCTAAGATCCCATCTCAAAATATTTCCACAAGTGATAAGAATCTCAGCCACAACATACTTTTTATTTTTCTTTTTCTTGCCATCATTGAGATGGTGTTGTAGCGTGCTCTTCCTTCATTTCGGTGGCTAAGTTTTGCTTCCATGGTTTGCTGTGTAATAACCGAAGAAGAGAAGGAAAGTGATGTGAGAGAAGATAAAATGTGAAGAAAAGCAATCAAGTGTGTTTGAACAAATTAATTAAAATGAGTTGCTTTTACTTCCCTTGCTAGAGTGGCGTGTAGTATTAAACACATCAATCATGTCACTCATATTCTCTCTCTTATTTATGTTTCCAATGCTACCAAGTTAAAATTTTTGAAATCCATCCTTAATGAGAAATGGAATCCGTTGGAAGGCACAAGACAAATGATAACATTTGCTTTCCTGATGGATTTTTGGATCAAGCATTGGATCACTGAGCATAGATCATAGTTGGGTTTTGGAGCAATGAGATTCATTCTAGCCCAATAATAAGAATAATAATTCAGCCCAAATAATCAAAGCACTTTTGCATCAATGCTGAAAGTTTTTATAAAGTATTTTGGGCTTGCAACATTTTTTTTATTTTCGGCCCAGTGCTTAATCTGCATAGCAAAAATTAACTTGATCACCATATATGAATTAATATTTTTGCAATTAATTAAATTAATAATGTTTAGTCATCACAAATGTTAATTTAGAGTTTTTCAAACTCATCACGCTTTAATGTCCACAGCCTCTTTTTCTACCTTATTCTTCTGATTTATTCGGTGACTCATCGTTAGTGAACCGAATTTTTCGAACCCCATCGAAGACCCTGCCTACTGCTTCTTCGTCTAGGGTTACGCGGGTGTCCTTTTCTGTGACTCACAGGCAGAGTGAAGTATTTACGAAACCGTTGAAGAACGTAACTCATCCCCTAGGTGGAAATGGTTCCGGCGACCCACAAGGAAAACTCTCTCGAAAAACCTTTGTAAGGCCTACTGTTTCTTTCTCTAGCTAATTTGTTTGTTTCAGTTGTCGATTTTCACAACCAAATTTGCATGATTTGTTCTGTTATTCACTTTCTTTAATCACTGTTGATCGAAGTAGATTGTTTCAATTTTGAATGCAATAGTTGATAATAGTTTTTCATGGTGGTGTTTAATGTTAATAAGATTGATGGCCAGTGATGCATGCTCCTCAAACACGAGACGAGGCATAGTCGAAGCCGGCGGACAACAGGAACTGATAGCTGGATATGCAAGTTCGATTTTGCTGCAACCTGGGAATGTAAAAGATGGTGTGGCCCCAAAATGTTTCTGCAGAAAATATGCCATCTGTTACATGTCTAAGACAGACACCAACCCGAATAGGCTATTTTTTGGATGCCCATTGTTAAAGGTAAGCACGCAATTCTTCATGTATGATCACTAAGTTTATGCTAAATTTGGGTAAATTTTGAATTTTTGGAATGGAGGCTTAGAATATAGATTTTGGTTATTTTCCCTAGCTCAAGTTGTTGTGGATGTGATTTTGAATTGTTTGGAATGGCATGCCTATTGGTTATGAAAATGATTTGATTTTGTAAGCGATTTGCTGTTAAATTGGGTTGATATTGTATATAATTTGATATTGGTGCTGGTTAATTTTGAAGAATGATTGAGGCATGAATTGACATGGAACCTGATATGATATAAAAAATTGCTTTAAAATTTGAAAGGATTTTTAAGATTTAGCCTTTAGGGATTAATTACAGTCACATATGTGGATTAGATTGAATTGGAGTGTTTTGTACAACCATACATTCATTGTGTTCTATTTGATTTAGGTGATAGAAGCACATTGTAAATTCTTTCTCTGGGTTGATGACCATATTGTAAGTGTCAGAGCGGGGAAGGCTACAAGAGGATTGGGTGATGGGAAGCAGAATCATGTTGAAGAACATTTGGGAATAGATAACCTGATAGCACATGTAGAGGAAAGAATAGTAAACCTAGAGAAGCTGCTGAACAAGAAAAGTATACAAGCAGAGTTGAGGAAGAAGACTAGAGAAGCAGCTGCAAGAGAGAAGGAGGCTTCATCAACAAAGTCTAACCATTAAATCAAAACCGGAACCTGAAACACCTCTATTAGGTTGAGAAACTTAAGAATAATTTCCTTCTTTCAGAATTTTTCTGCTAGAATGTAGACACACAATTGCTTGAAGCTTTTAAAGCAAAAATTGTCGATGTCATTTATTTGATATGGGCAACATGGTTGGAATTTGATTATGTTTTACCTATAGATACGTATATGTTTTATGGTATTTATTTTTGTTACTTAGTTATCAAAGTTCCCTACTAATTTCAGTAGCATATGAAGGCTAATATGTTGTAGTAAGTCAGCCCGAATACCAGAAAATAACAACCTTTTTATTAGTGACACAAATGCTTAAGATTGCAGTCATGTTATAACTCAATCTTCGGCAATTCTGTAAGAGTAGGAAGGAGAAGGGCATGACAATATAGACTGATGATTTGGTGACTTCCATGACAAATCATGCAGTCACCACAATAGATAATTGACAAGATCTATTTTTCTTCTTATATACTAGTGTGCAGCATAAATTTTAACAAATGAGAGAATGAAGAAGCTGAAAGTCAACTAGAATGTTATGTTAGGCTTGGGAAATTTGGTAAATTGCAACTTGTTAGTCAAGTTTAATTGCTTTCCTTTTAGAAAATTTCCTGCATAGGTTTCCAAATTCCTAATCCCTTGAACCTAAATAAATCTTAACACTTGTAGTTTATTTGATCATGATGAATGGCCACTGCTTTGTTCTAATACACATCAATTGTTTAGCAAAGGAGACCAGATATGATGCTTTAAATAAGCTAGCTTGTCTATTAACATAATGGATTTCAAAGGCTTCAGCTCATCAGGTATTGAAGTTGTAGATCATCATCTTTATACCCTTGCACATGATGTATAATACTCTAATTGAAAGATCTGATTTTTTAAAAACCATAACTTCCCATTATTGCTGAATCCTTTGTTTGCTCAATTAGTTTGACTTTATTCACCCCTTCATGCACTTTATTAAATTCTTATTACTTTATAAGCCAAAGTAAATGAACGAGTGCTAATGGGTTGATCATTTCAGAGACATGGCCGTGGAGGTAGAGTGCAACCTGGAGTTTGTTATAGAGTGCTAATGGCTTATTACAGGTCTTACCATGTACTGGGTTGCTCTGTTTTTCTTCTTATATAGGAATATTCAACGAGTGTATGGCTTATTGCAGGTCTTATCATGCACTGGGTTAGGTTCTGCCATCGTCCAACAAAGCAGTGGTGTGTACAATTGTGCTCCTGAAATCCAAGGTCATCATGTAAGTTTGTCTTCTAACTTATTTCAAGTAGTTTCATCATTGCCCGTTTATATGTCGTCTTTTTTGGTGGAATCGTGTTACATAGGAAAACTTTGGTCGAATTATAGGTCGAATTTTGTATGCATGTCTCGATTCACGATTATCCCGGTTGAGTTCTGGTTAGGTATTAAGGTGTAACATAGTATATGATCAAAGGTCATTGATATTTTTTTTCCCAATGTTAGTTACTTTAGTTAACTGAATATTTAGTCTTTCTGACATACTTGGGATTGGACTTGGTCAACTAACCTGAAAAAACATTTTTTTGGTAGTTCAAGTCTATCTAAAAGTAAAGTGGGCTATCTATCAAATTGGGCCAGCTACAAAAACAATTAGTAGATAATTCAGCTGAGGATTAATGCAGCAACTGGCTTGAAACCGGTTAAGCCCAACTCTCTCCAGAATTTTAAGCCAAACCAAGTTTTTCCAGGTAACTATTTATTCCATTCATGTGTCTGTCTACCCTTACTTTGCTCAATCTTTTTTTGGAATAGCATTTCTTGATTGAATATTCGCGTAAAATGTTAGTAAGTTAACTGATATTTGTCACATAATCCCTATACTAGGATGGTTAGAAACAGAATAACACCATTATAAATCTCCTGTACATGAGGAACACTACATGAAACATCGAATTAGATAGATTGAAGTTGTTATGCAACCATTTCTCTTAATTTTGGGTCTTTCAAACCAATGTAAAACATACACTAGTAAAAAAACTGAAATAAAAAACATTTGGAATTAACCAGTGTCATAACAGTTAACTGGGGATTTTATTAACAAAAAAAACATAATTAACATCAACCGGAATACTAAACATAGAGGTTCAACCAAGTTCCACAATATATGTAGTCGGAGTAGATCTAAATGTCAATTATTTCTAGACAGGAAACATCCCTGCAAAATACTTGAGTGTAGACCTTACTGTGATCCGGTGTGGCATTTCTGGGTCTCACCATGCTCTCCTCACCAATAGATTTTTAGTGCTATGTTCGATGTCATATTCTGTCAACACAAGCTCTATGTACCTGTAATTGACGAGTAACTCTCTTTCCTTTGAATTGTTCACCAAAAAAAGTAGGTTATCATCCACGAATAGTATTAGATTTTCTCTGATTCTTCGACTCACAAACCTGCAGTATTGCTCTAATATTCTGTTTCCACTAGCGTCTTCATTCAAGTGCCAAATTGATACGACATAACCAAATTCATTGTGTATATGAGCGAGGAGTGCAACTTTTTCCTTGTGGGTTAGTAAATTTTGAACGGTATATATTGCACCTAATGGAATAGACACCTCGCTAATTGATTCATCTTCAACATGTAACATAAAACAGACTTGGGTGTAGCATAACTATCTCCTGTACCAGTAATCCAATACGCATGACCATTATTAAAAACAGAGTTAGGGTCAATTTTTTCTACACCAGAGAGACAATCAACGCAGTGAAACCATGTAGAACGCCTTGAACAATATCTAGAGAAAAAAACGTAGGCATCAGCTATGTCCCTTTTGCACATATGTATGATTGTGTATGCATCTGAGTTTGGTACATGACCGAAACCATATACTAGGAAATATGATCTACCGTGGTCCCTGTGGGGGTCAAAAATTTCTCTAGAGCATTGTGTTGTTAGATTCCATACCAAAAGTCTTGTGACGTCTTGTTCACAGGAGAACTTGAAACATATGTTCCTGTTTGACACTCCCACAATACGAAACCACCCATGGATGCCAACTTCGAAAGGTTGCTGAACATGCACTTCTTCTCCAGAAGCAGCATTCACTATATATAGTGAATCTGAACCCATTAACAGTAGTGAGTATCCAACATGAAACAAGACATGTTGATCTAACACTTTCTGCCTTCGCATGTGTTGTATGCATGTCTCTGGCTGGCGTAGCCGTCAGTGCCAGAATTTATTCAAGCACATACATCTCTCTATAGCTTTGGCACTACTTCGTAGGAAGATTTCTTGCAGCAGTTCATCCGGAATAATCGGCAAGGGAAGTTGGAATTTAGTCATTTTTCTAGACGCGCGTTTGGTAGTCTTGGTTTTTGGTTGGGTTTATGCTGTAGTTTTTGTTTGGTTGAAGTCTCTTGTTCACTTTTAAGTAATGAACCTAAATTTCTCTAACTTATTAATTGTGTGAGATGTTGCATCCAACGAGAATTGATGTGGTAGAATATTGTGTTTACCGGTGTTATCATAACCAGTTTGAACTAGGTATTGTGTACCATTAAATTTGTCTCGTCTACCAAAGTTTTTGCCTATCCTAGTAAATAAATTTCGTTGGAATTCCAACATACTCCAATAATCTTATCTCTAATTTTTTGTTTACTTAGTTTGAAATTAGAAGCAGCCACCAATTTTCCCATGTGTCTGGTGGACGAAATTGTGATCACTATTATTTGATTTGACTTTTTGGTCTTGTATCTTTTTACTCTTAGGGCACTGCTTATTTTCACAACTCCGTTCAACTAACCAGCAAGTGTACTGGGTCGTCCAAGTAATAACCTTACGTGAGTAAGGGTCGAATCCACAGAGATTGTTGGTATGAAGCAAGCTATGGTCACCTTGCAGATCTCAGTTAGGGAGATTAAAATTGGATTATGGGTTTAAATAAAATAGAAAGAAGTTAATTAAAAAGGGATAGAAATACTTATGTAGATTCATAGGTGGGAATTTCAGATAAGCGGAATGGAGATGCTGTAGAGCTCTCGGACGCCTGCCTTCCTACTGCTTCTACTCAATCCTTCTTACTCCTTTCCATGGCAAGCTTTGTATAGGGGTTCACCATCAGCTGTGGCTACTTTCAATCCTCACGGGGAAATATCCTATGCGGCTGTCACTCGCACAGCTAACCAGTCTGGAGGCATCACCCATGGTTGATAGCTACATCCCATCCTCGCAGTGAAAGCTAATGCTCACGCACTCTGTCACAGTACGGCCAATCACCGGTTGGTTCCCTCCCCTACTGGAATAGAATCCCTCTTTTGCGTCTGTCACTGACGCCCAGCAGGTTACAGGTTTGAAGCACGTCACAGTCATTCATGAACGGAATCCTACTCGGAATACCACAGACAAGGTGAGACTTTCTGGATTCCCAGGATCCTACTCGGAACACCACAGACAAGGTTGGACTTTCCGGATCCAGACAAATGCCGCCATCTATCTAGCTTATACCACGAAGATTCTGTTGGGGAATCTAAGAGATACACATTCAAACCTTGTTGCATGTAGAACGGAAGTGGTTGTCAATCACGCGCGTTCATCAGTGAGAATAACAATGAGGGTTATCTAACTCATCATCATTCATCATGTTCTTGAGTACGAATGAATATCTTGGAATAAGAATAAGATAGAGAATTGAATAAAAGAAAATAGAACTTCATTAATCTTTGAGGTACAGCAGAGCTCCACACCCTTAATCTATGGTGTGCAGAAACTCCACCGTTGAAAATACATAAGTAAAAGAAGGTTCAGGCATGGCCGAATGGCCAGCCCTCTCCATGATCAAGTGACCGAATGATAAAAGACTTAGAGTGGTCAAAAGATGGTCAAAAGATGGTCAAAAGATGTCTAATACAATAGATAAATGTCCTATATATACTAGACTAGCTACTAGGGTTTACATGAGTAAGTAATTGATGCATAAATCCACTTCCGGGGCCCACTTGGTGTGTGCTTGGGCTAAGCTTGATCTATCCACGAGCTGAGGCTTCTCTTGGAGTTGAATTTCGAGTTATGATGTGCTTTGGGCGTTCAACTCCGGATTATGACGTTTTTCTGGCGTTTAACTCCAGAAAGGAGCGTGTACTTGGCGTTCAACGCCAAGTTGCGTCGTCTTTCTTCGAATAAAGTATGGACTATTATATATTGCTGGAAAGCCCTGGATGTCTACTTTCCAACGCCGTTGAGAGCGCGCCATTTAGAGTTCTGTAGCTCCAGAAAATCCATTTCGAGTGCAGGGAGGTCAGAATCCAACAGCATCAGCAGTCCTTTTGTCAGCCTTTTTCAGAGTTTTGCTCAAATCCCTCAATTTCAGTCAGAATTTACCTGAAATCACAGAAAAACACACAAACTCATAGTAAAGCCCAGAAATGTGAATTTAACATAAAAACTAAGGAAAACATCCCTAAAAGTAGCTCAAACTTACTAAAAACTATATAAAAACAATGCCAAAAAGCGTATAAATTATCCGCTCATCACAACACCAAACTTAAATTGTTGCTTGTCCCCAAGCAATTGAAAATCAAATAGGATAAAAAGAAGAGAATATACTATAAAGTCCAAAATATCAATGAATATTAATTTAATTACATGAGCGGGACTTGTAGCTTTTTGTTTCTGAACAGTTTTGGCATCTCACTTTTTCCTTTGAAATTCAGAGTGATTGGTATCTCTAGGAACTTAGAATTTGGGATAGTGTTATTGACTTTCCTAGTTAAGCATGTTGATTCTTGAACACAGCTACTTTTGAGTCTTGGCCGTGGCCCTAAGCACTTTGTTTTCCAGTATTACCACCGGATACATAAATGCCACAGACACATAACTGGGTGAACCCTTTCAGATTGTGACTCAGCTTTGCTAAAGTCCCCAGTTAGTGGTGTCCAGAGCTCTTAAGCACACTCTTTAGCTTTGGATCACGACTTTAACCACTTAGTCTCAAGCTTTTCACTTGGACCTTCATGACACAAGCACATGGTTAGGGACAGCTTGATTTAGCCGCTTAGGCCTGGATTTATTTCCTTGGGCCCTCCTATCCATTGATGCTCAAAGCCTTGGATCCTTTTTACCCTTGCCTTTTGATTTTAAGGGTTATTGGCTTTTTCTACTGCTTCTTCTTTTTCTATATACTCTTTTTAGATCCCTTTTTTTTTTCACTGCTTTTTCTTGCTTCAAGAATCAATTTCATGATGTTTTTCAGATCATCAATAACATGTCTCTTTGTTCATCATTCTTTCAAGAACCAACAATTTTAACACTCATAAACAACAATATCCAAAGACATATGCACTGTTCATTCATTCATTCAGAAAACAAAAGCATTGTCACCACATCAATATAATTAAACTAAATTCAATAATAATTTCGAAAATTATGTACTTCTTGTTCTTTTGAATTAAAACATTTTTCTTTTAAGAGAGGTGAAGGACTAATGGATTTTATTCATAGCTTTAAGGCATGGTTACATACTAATGATCATGAAGACACAAAACATAGATAAACACAATAATTAAAAACCGAAAACAGAAAGAAAATAAAGAACAAGGAATGAATCCACCTCTAGTGGCGTCTTCTTCTTGAAGGACCAATGATGTTCTTCAACTCTTCTATGTCCCTTCCTTGCCTTTGTTGCTCCTCCCTCATTGCTCTTTGATCTTCTCTTATTTCTTGGAGAGTGAGGGCGTGTTCATGGTGTTCCACCCTTAGTTGTTCCACATTATGGCTCAAATCTTCCAAGGAGGTATTAAGTTGCTCCCAATAGTTGTTGGGAGGAAAGTGCATTTGAGGCAATTGTTGATGGTGAACCTCCTCTTGTTCTCCTTGAGGGCCGTGAGGAACTTCCCTTGTTTGCTCCATCCTTTTCTTGGTGATGGGCTTGTCTTCTTCAATGGAGACATCTCCATCTATGCTAACTCCGGCTGAATAACATAGATGGCATATGAGGTGAGGGAAGGCTAGCCGTGCCATGTATGAAGGCTTGTCAGCTATTTTGTAGAGTTCATTGGATATGACTTCATGAACCTCTACCTCTTCTCCAATCATGATGCTATGAATCATGATGGCCCGATCCACAGTAACTTCAGATCGGTTGCTTGTAGGAATGATGGACCTTTGGATAAATTCCAACCATCCTCTAGCTACAGGCTTGAGGTCCAGTCTTCTTAGTTGGACTGGATTACCTTTGGAGTCAACTCTCCATTGGGCGCCTTCCACACAAATGTCCCTAAGGACTTGGTCCAACCTTTGATCAAAGTTGACCCTTCTAGTGTAGGGGTGTTCATCACCTTGCATCATAGGCAAATGAAACGCCAACCTCACATTTTCCGGACTAAAATCCAAGTACTTCCCCCTAACCATTGTGAGATAATTCTTTAGATTCGGGTTCATACTTTGATCATGGTTTCTAGTGATCCATGCATTAGCATAGAACTCTTGAACCATTAAAATTCCAACTTGTTGTATGGGGTTGGCTATGACTTCCCAACCTCTTCTTTGAATTTCAAGTCGGATTTCCGGATACTCATTCTTCTTGAGTTTGAAAGGGACCTCATGGATCACTTTCTTCTTTGCCACAACATCATAGAAGTGGTCTTGGTGGCTCTTGGAGATGAATCTCTCCTTCTCCCATGACTCGGAAGTGGAAGCTTTTGCCTTCCCTTTTCCTTTTCTTGAGGAAACTCCGGCCTTGGGTGCCATTGATGGTGAATGAAAAAATAAAAAGCTTAGGCTTTTTACCACACCAAACTTAAAGTTTGCTCGCCCTCGAGCAAAAAAGAAAAGAAGAGTAGAAGAAGAAGAGAATATTGGAAGAGAGGGAGAAGAGAGGGTTCGGCTATATGAGAGAAGAAGGTGTTTGTGTTGTGTGAAAATGATGAAGAATGGAAGGGTATTTATAGGGAGAGGGGAGGCTATAGGTTCGGCCAATTTGGGTGGGAATGGGTGGGAAATTGAATTTGAAAGTAGTGGGGGTAGGTGGGGTGTATGGGGAAGAGGGGATGATGTGAATGGTGAATGGGGTAATTGGGAAGAGGAATTGAGGTGATTGATGAAGAAGATTTTGGGAAGTGTGATATGGGAAAGAGTAATCACATTCACAAAAACTAGGATTAGAAAGTAAAGTGGGAATATGTTTGGTGGGGATCCTGTGGGGTCCACAGATCCTGTAGTGGGGATCCTGTGAGGTCCACAGATCCTGAAGTGGGAATCCTGTGGGGTCCACAGATCCTGAGGTGAAAACAAATACCATTCCTTCACCATATAGGCATGTAACATGCCTTCATGCATCATTCTGGCGTTTAAACGCCCATTGATGCACGTTCTGGGCGTTAAACGCCCATGTTATGCATGTTTCTGGCGTTGAACGCCAGTTTCATGCTTGTTTCTGGCGTTCAGCGCCAGATTGTCCTCTGTGTGCGCATCCTGGCGTTAAACGCCAGGATGTAGCTTGTTTTGGGCGTTCAGCGCCAGAAGGATGCTCTGTTCTGGCGTTGAACGCCAGCCAGATGCTCCTTACTGGCGTTGAACGCCAGTCTGTGCTGCCTCCAGGGTGAAAAATTTCTTTCTTCTGTTTTTGACTTTGTTTTTAATTTTTTTGATTTTTTCGTGACTCCTCATGATCATGTACCTAATAAAACACAAAAATAACAAAGAAACAAAATAAAATAAAATTAGATAAATAAAATTGGGTTGCCTCCCAACAAGCGCTTCTTTAATGTCAATAGCTTGACAGTGGTTCTCATGGAGCCACAAGGTGATCAGGTCAATTTAAGTGTGGTATTCCCAACACCAAACTTAGAGTTTGGATATGGGGTTTGAACACCAAACTTAGAGTTTGGTTGTGGCCTCACAACACCAAACTTATAGTTTGACTGTGGAGGCTCTTCTTGACCTTGAACTGAGAGAAGCTCTTCATGCTTACTCTCTTCTGTCACAGAGGGATGGCCATGTGCTTGAAACACAAGGTAGTCCCCATTCAATTGAAGGACTAACTCACCTCTGTTGACATCTATCACAGCTCCTGCTGTGGCTAGGAAAGGTCTTCCTAGGATGATGCATTCATCATCTTCCTTCCTAGTATCTAGGATTATGAAATCAGTAGGGATGTAAAGGCCTTCAACCTTTACTAGCACGTCCTCTACTAATCCATAAGCTTGTCTTATGGACTTATCTGCCAATTGTAATGAGAACAAGGCAGGTTGTACCTCAATGATCCCCATCTTCTCCATTACAGAGAGTGGCATAAGATTTATCCCTGACCCCAGGTCACATAGAGCTTTTTCAAAGCTCATGGTGCCAATGGTACAAGGTATTAAGAACTTGCCAGGATCTTGTTTCTTTTGAGGTAGAGTTTTCTGAATCCAAGTATCTAGTTCACTAATGAGCAAGGGAGGTTTACTTTCCCAAGTCTCATTACCAAACAGTTTGGCATTCAGCTTCATGATAGCTCCTAAATATAGAGCAGCTTGCTCTCCAATCACATCTTCATCCTCTTCAGAGGATGAATATTCTTCAGAGCTCATGAATGGCAGAAGGAGATTTAATGGGATCTCTATGGTCTCTAGATGAGCCTCAGATTCCTCTGGATCCTTAATAGGAAACTCCTTCATGCTTGAAGGACGTCCCAGGAGGTCTTCCTCACTAGGCTTTTCGTCCTCCTCCTCCTTTGTGCATTCGGCCATTTTGATCACATCAATGGCCTTGCACTCTCCTTTTGGATTTTCTTCTGTATTGCTTGGGAGAGTACTGGGAGGAGGTTCAATGACTTTCTTACTCAGCTGGCCCACTTGTGCCTCCAGATTTCTAATGGAGGATCTTGTCTCATTCATGAAACTAAAAGTGGCCTTTGACAGATCAGAGACTATATTGGCTAAATTAGAATTATTTTGTTCAGAGTTCTCTGTCTGTTGCTGAGAAGATGGTGGATATGGCTTACTATTATTCAGCCTAGCACGTCCACCATTGTTAAAACCTTGTTGAGGTTTTTGTTGATCCTTCCAGGAGAAATTTGGATGATTTCTCCATGATGAGTTATAGGTGTTTCCATAAGGTTCACCTAAGTAATTAACCTCTGCCATGGCAGGGTTTTCAGGATCATAAGCTTCTTCAGAAGCTGCCTCTCTATTACTGTTGGATGCATGTTGCAATCCATTCAGATTCTGAGAGATCATGTTGACCTGTTGAGTCAACACTTTGTTCTGAGCCAATATGGCATTCAGAGCATCAATTTCAAGAACTCCTTTCTTCTGAGGTACCCCATTATTCACGGAATTCCTCTCAGAAGTATACATGAACTGGTTGTTTGCAACCATGTCAATGAGTTCTTGAGCCTCTTCAGGCGTTTTCTTCAGGTGAATAGATCCACCTGCAGAATGATCCAATGACATTTTCGAAAATTCAGAGAGACCATAGTAGAATATATCTAATATGGTCCATTCTGAAAACATGTCAGATGGACATCTTTTGGTCAGCTGCTTGTATCTTTCCCAAGCTTCATAGAGGGATTCACCATCTTTTTGTTTGAAGGTTTGAACATCCACTCTCAGCTTGCTCAGCTTTTGAGGAGGAAAGAACTTATCTAAAAATGTAGTGACAAGCTTATCCCATGAGTCCAGGCTATCCTTGGGTTGAGAATCCAACCACACTCTAGCTCTGTCTCTTACAGCAAAAGGGAAAAGCATGAGTCTGTAGACTTCAGGATCAACTCCATTCGTCTTTACAGTCTCACAGATCTGCAAGAATTCAGTTAAAAACTGATAAGGATCTTCAGATGGAAGTCCATAAAACTTGCAGTTTTGTTGCATTAAGGCAACTAATTGAGGCTTAAGCTCAAAGTTATTGGCTCCAATGGCAGGAATGGAGATGCTTCTTCCATCAAACTTGGACGTTGGCTTAGTGAAGTCACCAAGCATTCTTCTTGCATCATTATTATTATTTTCGGCCATCACCTCTTGTGCTAATGTTTCTGAAAGGTTGTTTCTGGATTGTTGTATTTTAGCTTCTCTTAATTTTCTCTTCAGAGTCCTTTCAGGTTCTGGATCAATTTCAACAAGAGTGCCTTTATCCTTGTTCCTGCTCATATGAAAGAGAAGAAAACAAGAAAAGAAAAAGGAATCCTCTATGTCACAGTATAGAGATTCCTTTATGTTAGTAGAAAAAGAAGGGGGGTAGAAGAATGAAGAAGGAGGTTCGGATTTATGGATGAAGAGAGGTGAAGAGAAGTGTTAGTAATTAAACAATTAAATAGAATAAGAAAAGAGAAAAGAAAATTCGAAAATAATTTTTGAAAAGGGGTTAGTGATTTTCGAAAATTAGAGATAAAATGTAATTAAAATTAAAACATGAAACAATTAATTAATTAAAAAGAATTTTTGAAAAAGGGATGAGATATTTTCGAAAATAGAAGAGAGAGAAGTAGTTAGGTGGTTTTGAAAAAGGTAAGAAACAAACAAGAAGTTAGTTAGTTGATTGAAAAAGGATTTGAAATCAAAATTTAAAAAGATAAGAAGATAGCAAATTAAATAAGATATTTTGAAATCAAATTTTGAAAAATATAAAATTTTTTGAAAAAGATAAAATAAAAGATAAAAAGATTTAATTCAAAATTTTTGAAATTATTTACTTCACTAACAAGAAACTACAAGATAAGATTCTAGAACTTAAAGATTGAACCTTTCTTAACAAGAAAGTAACAAACTTCAAATTTTTGAACCAATCACATTAATTATTAGTGAATTTTCGAAAATTACATATAAAGATAAGAAAAAGATTTTGAAAATAATTTGAAAAAGATTTTTGAAATTTTCGAAAAAATAAATAAAAAATGAAAAAGATATGATTTTTGAAAAAGATTTTGAAAAGATAAGATTTTTTTAAAAATTGAAATTTTGACTTGACTTGTAAGAAACAACTAATTTTAAAAATTTTTGACCAAGTCAACCCAAAATTTCGAAAATTTGGAGGAAAATAAGGAAAAGATATTTTTGATTTTTAAATTTTTAAAGAAAAACACAAAAATGACCCAAAACATGAAAATTTTGGATCAAGACACAAGATGCATGCAAGAATGCTATGAATGTCAAGATGAACACCAAGAATACTTTGAAGATCATGATGAACATCAAGAACATAAATTTGAAAAATTTTTGATGCAAAGAAAACATGCAAGACACCAAACTTAGAAATTTTTAATGCTTGGAAAATATGAATGCAAAAATGCACATAAAAAACAACAAACAATACAAAACAAGAAATCATCAAGATCAAACAAGAAGACTTATCAAGAACAACTTGAAGATCATGAAGAACACTATGAATGCATGGATTTTCGAAAAAATGCAAGAAAAATTTTTAAAGCATGCAATTGACACCAAACTTAAAAATTGACTCAAGACTCAAACAAGAAACACAAAATATTTTTTATTTTTATGATTTTCTAATTTTTTTGAATTTTTATTTAATATTTTCGAAAATAAAGTTTTGAAAAACGAAAAATAAAAGAAAAATTTTGAAAAAGATTTTTGAAGAGAAAATTACCTAATCTGAGCAACAAGATGAACCGTCAGTTGTCCATACTCGAACAATCCCCGGCAACGGCGCCAAAAACTTGGTGGACGAAATTGTGATCACTATTATTTGATTTGACTTTTTGGTCTTGTATCTTTTTACTCTTAGGGCACTGCTTATTTTCACAACTCCGTTCAACTAACCAGCAAGTGTACTGGGTCGTCCAAGTAATAACCTTACGTGAGTAAGGGTCGAATCCACAGAGATTGTTGGTATGAAGCAAGCTATGGTCACCTTGCAGATCTCAGTTAGGGAGATTAAAATTGGATTATGGGTTTAAATAAAATAGAAAGAAGTTAATTAAAAAGGGATAGAAATACTTATGTAGATTCATAGGTGGGAATTTCAGATAAGCGGAATGGAGATGCTGTAGAGCTCTCGGACGCCTGCCTTCCTACTGCTTCTACTCAATCCTTCTTACTCCTTTCCATGGCAAGCTTTGTATAGGGGTTCACCATCAGCTGTGGCTACTTTCAATCCTCACAGGGAAATATCCTATGCGGCTGTCACTCGCACAGCTAACCAGTCTGGAGGCATCACCCATGGTTGATAGCTACATCCCATCCTCGCAGTGAAAGCTAATGCTCACGCACTCTGTCACAGTACGGCCAATCACCGGTTGGTTCCCTCCCCTACTGGAATAGAATCCCTCTTTTGCGTCTGTCACTGACGCCCAGCAGGTTACAGGTTTGAAGCACGTCACAGTCATTCATGAACGGAATCCTACTCGGAATACCACAGACAAGGTGAGACTTTCCGGATTCCCAGGATCCTACTCGGAACACCACAGACAAGGTTGGACTTTCCGGATCCAGACAAATTCCGCCATCTATCTAGCTTATACCACGAAGATTCTGTTGGGGAATCTAAGAGATACACATTCAAACCTTGTTGCATGTAGAACGGAAGTGGTTGTCAATCACGCGCGTTCATCAGTGAGAATAACAATGAGGGTTATCTAACTCATCATCATTCATCATGTTCTTGAGTACGAATGAATATCTTGGAATAAGAATAAGATAGAGAATTGAATAAAAGAAAATAGAACTTCATTAATCTTTGAGGTACAGCAGAGCTCCACACCCTTAATCTATGGTGTGCAGAAACTCCACCGTTGAAAATACATAAGTAAAAGAAGGTTCAGGCATGGCCGAATGGCCAGCCCTCTCCATGATCAAGTGACCGAATGATAAAAGACTTAGAGTGGTCAAAAGATGGTCAAAAGATGGTCAAAATATGGTCAAAAGATGTCTAATACAATAGATAAATGTCCTATATATACTAGACTAGCTACTAGGGTTTACATGAGTAAGTAATTGATGCATAAATCCACTTCCGGGGCCCACTTGGTGTGTGCTTGGGCTAAGCTTGATCTATCCACGAGCTGAGGCTTCTCTTGGAGTTGAATTTCGAGTTATGATGTGCTTTGGGCGTTCAACTCCGGATTATGACGTTTTTCTGGCGTTTAACTCCAGAAAGGAGCGTGTACTTGGCGTTCAACGCCAAGTTGCGTCGTCCTTCTTCGAATAAAGTATGGACTATTATATATTGCTGGAAAGCCCTGGATGTCTACTTTCCAACGCCGTTGAGAGCGCGCCATTTAGAGTTCTGTAGCTCCAGAAAATCCATTTCGAGTGCAGGGAGGTCAGAATCCAACAGCATCAGCAGTCCTTTTGTCAGCCTTTTTCAGAGTTTTGCTCAAATCCCTCAATTTCAGTCAGAATTTACCTGAAATCACAGAAAAACACACAAACTCATAGTAAAGCCCAGAAATGTGAATTTAACATAAAAACTAAGGAAAACATCCCTAAAAGTAGCTCAAACTTACTAAAAACTATATAAAAACAATGCCAAAAAGCGTATAAATTATCCGCTCATCAGTGTCCTACATGTGTATTTACCTTATCTTGCTAAGTTTTATTTTGCTAATATAGTCACTCATCTGTTTACTTGATTTCCAATATTGTTGGCCATATCACTGCATAAAGTATTTCCAATACCTAATTAGGATGTTACCACTGCCATACCCTCATCCATGTAGCCACAGAAAAACAACAATCAAGTCTTTCACATGAAAAAGCCTTTGTTACCAATTTTTTTTATAAATAATAACTGGAATAAAAAAATTCTTGTTAAGGTAGACTTGCGTGACAGTTGATAAAAATAAACCAATAGATTATGCGGTATATACATTAACAAAATCATGATTTCCAACACGATAATTTATATTCAGAAAATCGAAGTTATTAGACAGAATACTAATCGAAGATGTCCACAAAAGTAAATATGTACATATAGACATGGCTACTGAAACACTATTACAAAATATTAGTGCACCATAAAACCTTAAACAAATAAATTTGTCATGTTCTATCCTACAATGATGGTGTTCTCTGGTTCACAGACGAGTCGGAAGATTCAGACGGCAAATTTCTTCGATACCTCCTACTAGGTCCTGCCACTGCCCTCCTACTAGGTCCTGCCACTGCACTTCCCCCCTGTTGATGGCGGTTGAACCTGCAATAATTTTTGAAAATTTATTATACATCAATGAATATAAAAGAGACTATAAATTTACTTTCCAAAGTAAACGAGTAATTGTTACCTTGACTCCTGAGAACGCGGTGGTGAACCTTGTTGCCTCCGATGCTGCCGGCGTAATAACCTTTCGGTCTCGAACGCAGCCACTTGTGCTTCCTTGTTGAAGTGTACCTTGTATTTGTCCACCAGCCACTGTTTGATTTGGTCAGGCAACACATTGGAGGCATATATCTCATCAACGACTCTGGGCTTTTCATCCGAATGAGTATTGTCTCATGCAAGCATGTAGAAGATACCCCAACCTACGTAACTGAGTTCCACAATAAGCCGTAGAGTTAGTCAATAGAGAGATCTTATCCTCCCTATGTCTGTTGCTTTGATCCAGTACTTATCACCCTCTCTCTTTGGGTGGATATGGAGACAGTTGTCTTGTCTGTCTATGAAGTAGAGATCACTGGTTGTGAAGAATGAAAAGTTCCACACAATGTGCTGTGGAAATTGTACATCTTCCTATAGTCATAGAAACAAAATTACATGTTAAACAGATGTTGAAAAAAATTAGATACACAAACGAAAAAAAAGTAACGTCTGTGGCGTAGGACATAAACTTACATCTGTTGGGAATAGGTTTAAGACGAAAGTCTAGTCAGGGCATCTTCTTACGTTCCTTAAAGCATTCACGTAACTAGCCACCCGGAACCAAAAATTGAAAAGTTAGCCATGTTAAAAATAAGAATCCATGCAAGGACAGAACCAAAAATTGAGAAGTCATCAATGTTAAAAGGAACAAACCATGCAAAGACAGACAGTCGTGTGTGTGGAAAAAAAGTTGAACAAAAATCAGATAATAGTTAGATGCTTACCGGAATTCTGGCTCCATCTTTGTTTGCTAAGATTAGTGGGTAGTTGCTGCAGCTGATAGGCGCGGTGAGTGAATTAGAAGAGGATTTAAAATGTTGTTGTCAAATTATTTTTTGGAGGAAGTCTAGTTTTACTTTTAAAGAGGGTAAAATCAAACGTCACACCGGTTGGATATGAAGTTGAAGGGATATCTTGAAAGACATCTATTAGGATTCAAACCTCATCAGTAATCAAACCTCATCAGTAATCAAACCTTTTCAAAAATGTAAACTGAGTAATAAATACATATAATAAACTCTCTTTGAATTGTATTACTCTTGTTTGGAAAAGGTAAATGTAGTTTAATAACCCTTCCTCTACATATCACTAAATGAATAAACATAAAGGAGGTTACACAAAATAAAAAAATTTTAATAAGTATAATGTTGTGTTTATATTTAGGTAAACTATTTAAATCATTTTTAGTTAATTGATTTACAAAGTATCGGAAATAATTCAAACCATTTTTTATTAACATAACAAAATGCAGTGTTCCATTAAAAAACGGACTAAAATAGTCCATTAATTAAATATAAATACTAAAATCTCAGCTAAAAAACTTTTTTTATTTTTTTATAAGAGGTTCGGGCCAACTAGTTCGGTTTTGTTATGACCCAGTAGTTTTTTCTCAATCAATAAGCGCAACACAAAACCTAAATCGAAAATTATCGTAAAGTACTTCAACTAACATAATCATAATAAGTTATTGCAAGCATTAAAGTATTAAAAGTCTAAGCAATAGACACAATTATTTGAATGCCTTAGGTATATAGAACTCAGAGCATATTTCCTATCCCCTTAACCAATCGCTCTTCCTTTTTAGATATTTCGTTGTAGTATGTCTTTGCTGCCTCAAGGACTTCCTGGGATTTCAAATTGAACGGATTCATGACCAGATCAATAGTCAGTCGTAATCTTGTGCTTTCATTTACCTAAGCGCGAAATAAATTCAGACGTCAGCATACGTTACATTAAAATTTTTAGATAATATAGGAAACCATGAAAGCAATTTTATTTTATAATTACCTTAATATTGTAGTTACTCCTCCATTGGCACTCCCTCATCTAGGTTGTCACCCAAACTCCACAATCATTCCTTGCATATTAAAAAAAAGTTTATTGAAGTCTATAACAAACTTAATTTCTAATGGTACATGATCAGAGCAGATGGAATGGGACTGTAAAAAATATTATCTTCTTTAACCAAGGCTGGCAGGAAAAGCAGTGTATAGCACAATAACAACATCAATAAATATGTTAGCGGTCTCCTTTAGTTGTGTACAAGGAAAAATTTTTAATCACACGTTAGCAAAATCATTGATGTCTCTTAGTAATTCTGAATTCAACACGCAACGAAAACTTATACGGTTTCTTATGAGTCATCATTTTGATCGCCAATCTCTGCAGGATGTATTATAGGATATTCCGAAATTATTGGTCTATGTTGTTTGGTTAGCATAGAAGGTCGAGTCATCAAGCATCTCCTCAATAAACAGTGCCTGTAATCAAATTAAAATTTATTACATGTGTGAAGTTCGCTGCTTGTTCAAGCAATTTAGAAGTCATTTTCGCCTATTAGAAATTTTGAAACACTACCATTAGCTTGGCACAACGACGGCGCCTGGTTCTGCTCGAATCTAGCAATATAAGGTGTCTTTTTTCAATGTCAATTACAAGCAGGTACCAGTGCATGTTATCCTCATTCATTAGAACGAAAATCTAACAAAAAAAATACACAAATAAGTTATATTGGAATAAGCATTCTTTACTAACATTAACATATATTACGATACGTAAAGTAGAAACTTACCTTGCATAATGATTCAAACTCTCCCATGTATTCCTCAGCGTAATAGCATTTCAAAGTCTTTGGGGAGTGAGTCCAATTAAGGGCAAATTGCTGAACTTTGATTTTACAGGAACAAGTATAAGATCAATGGAAACCATGAGATGGACAATCTGTTAATGGTTTTCACTCACCAAAAATATAGTGGGTAAAAACTACAAGCAGGGAAAACTGGTGTCCTTACGTGCATCACACATGAGCATGCTTGATGTCAGGTTTATGATCTGCTTTATCGTTCGTTGTTTGACGGCCAATAAGAACAAATATAAACATATATTCCCTTATTAAAAGTATTTTATATGTTAGAAATTTCATTTATGAAATTAACAAATGCTAATGACTGAAAAATGCATACCTCGTCCACCAATGGTTTGTTTGGCAGTAGAGTATACATGACTCTCCTATTAGCGTGTCATAAGTTTGTCTGTGAGATTATCTCCGAATTCAATTCTTCATCCTCCAGATATGAACCAAAGACGTAGGTCACGACTGAAACTTCGTCCTTACACAGTGCCATATCAGCTGGGGGACGGAACAGAACAGGCGTCCACTGATAAAACGAAAACTAACCCGTTAGTTATTAATAGTTAATTAGAACAACAAATCTTTAACACTTTCTTAACATGAGATAACCCACCGCATGTATCTTTGCCGATTCCTTCGCTAGTGGCAACTTTCTGTCAGCCGGGTTGAAGTAGCTAACATATACTGCCTTGTCTAAGCTACTCGGTATAACTGGTTCTGTATCTGTCTTCTTTCCAGTACCATCATCTCTGAACAAACTGCGGCGAATAACATAATCATCTGGCGGTGTTTGTTCACACTTCGGAGACATTGAACAACACTTTGTAGCTATATGCGATATTGAATCCGCGGCTTGATGAATGCTGGACATGTTGGATCTAATCTTCTTGGATGAATCTAGATTCCTATCAAGAGTACCGGATGGCATGCTGAATCCGCTCATGATCACAGGCATTACCGTAGGGTTGAAGTTATCGGGCGGACCATTCCGAAGATTAATCGTTTGTGGCATTGTTCCAAACACAGGATAACACATCTTGGTCTGGGAAGCAATCACGTTTGAAAGTGTATTCATCATCATCGACATTTGCGTTACCACTCCTTTTAGGGAACCTTCTAGGACTGTAGTTTTACCCAAGTCCTTGCCAATCTCTTTGCCGGCTCCACCATTAAAATTTACATGTAGTCGCTGGTCATGCATGGTGCTTCCTCGGAGACTATGAAAAAAAAAAACTAAAAATATGAATACTTTATATTCGAAATCTGTTTAAAAGGACACTTACAGTTTGTTGAAATATTATTTATTTCTAACCTGGATGACAGTTCTATCACTTCCTTGTCGACTACTTTTCTTGAGATTTTTCTACTTTGTTCCTTTTTGGCTTCGTCGTCTCTGGTGCACGAAATTGTGATCATCAATGGCGCCATCAACATGGTACGCTCATTGCAATCTCAACTCTCTATCACAACTCCGCACAACTAACCAGCAAGTGCACTGGGTCGTTGGTGCACGAAATTGTGATCACTACTTTGTCCATATTCAAATAATCCCCGGTAATGGCTCCAAAGACTTGGTGCTCAATACCATGGCATAAACACAACTTCGCACAACTAACCAGCAAGTGCACTGGGTCGTCCAAGTAATAAACCTTACGTGAGTAAGGGTCGATCCCACGGAGATTGTTGCTATGAAGCAAGCTATGGTCACCTTGTAAATCTCAGTCAGGCAGACTCAATTGGGTATAGTGATAAACGAATAAAGCATAAAGATAAAGATAGAGATACTTATGTATATCATTGGTGAGAGCTTCAGACAAGCGTATGAAGATGCCTTCCCTTCCGTCTCTCTGCTTTCCTACAGTCTTCATCCAATCCTTCTCACTCCTTTCCATGGCAAGCTTATGCAAGGGTTTCACCGTTGTCAGTGGCTACCTCCCATCCTCTCATTGGAAATGTTCAACGCACCCTGTCACAGCACGGCTATCCAGCTGTCGGTTCTCAATCAGGCCGGAATAGAATCCAGTGATTCTTTTGCGTCTGTCACTAACGCCCCGCCCTCAGGAGTTTGAAGCACGTCACAGTCATTCAATCATTGAATCCTACTCAGAATACCACAGACAAGGTTAGACCTTCCGGATTCTCTTGAATGCCGCCATCAGTTCTTGCCTATACCACGAAGACTCTGATCTCACGGAATGGCTGGCTCGTTTGTCAGGCGAGCACTCGGTTGTCAGGCGATCAACCATGCATCATGTTATCAGGAATCCAAGAGATATTCACTAGAGCTTTGATTTCTTGTAGAACAAGAGTGGTTGTCAGTCACCTTGTTCATGAGTGAGAATGATGATGAGTGTCACGGATCATCACATTCATCAAGTTGAAGAACAAGTGATATCTTGGACAAAGAACAAGCGGAATTGAATAGAAGAACAATAGTAATTGCATTAATACTCGAGGTACAGCAGAGCTCCACACCTTAATCTATGGTGTGTAGAAACTCCACCGTTGAAAATACATAAGAACAAGGTTTAGGCATGGCCGAATGGCCAGCCTCCCAGTGATCTAAGATAGCATAAAACTCAAAGATAGCTACCAAGATCTGTACAAATACAATAGTAAAAGGTCCTACTTATAGAAAACTAGTAGCTTAGGGTGTACAGAGATGAGTAAATGACATAAAAATCCACTTCCGGGCCCACTTGGTGTGTGCTTGGGCTGAGCAAATGAAGCTTTTTCGTGTAGAGACTCCTCTTGGAGTTAAACGCCAGCTTTTATGCCAGTTTGGGCGTTTAACTCCCATTTAGGTGCCAGTTCCGGCGTTTAACGCTGGAATTTCTTGAGGTAACTTTGAACGCCGGTTTGGGCCATCAAATCTTGGGCAAAGTATGGACTATCATATATTGCTGGAAAGCCCAGGATGTCTACTTTCCAACGCCGTTGAGAGCGCGCCAATTGGGCTTCTGTAGCCCCAGAAAATCCACTTCGAGTACAGGGAGGTCAGAATCCAACAGCATCTGCAGTCCTTTTGAGTCTCTGGATCAGATTTTTTTGCTCAGGTCCCTCAATTTCAGCCAGAAAATACCTGAAATCACAGAAAAACACACAAACTCATAGTAAAGTCCAGAAAAATGAATTTTAATTAAAAACTAATAAAAATATACTAAAAACTAACTAGATCACACTAAAAACATACTAAAAACAATGCCAAAAAGCGTACAAATTATCCGCTCATCACAACACCAAACTTAAATTGTTGCTTGTCCCCAAGCAACTAAAGATCAAATAGGATAAAAAGAAGAGAACATGCAATGAATTCCAAAAACATCTATGAAGATCAGTATTAATTAGATGAGCGGGGCTTTTAGCTTTTTGCTTCTGAATAGTTTTGGCATCTCACTTTATCCTTTGGAACTCAGAATGATTGGCTTCTTTAGGAACTCAGAATCCAGATAGTGTTATTTGATTCTCCTAGTTAAGTATGATGATTCTTGAACACAGCTACTTATTGAGTCTTGGCCGTGGCCCAAAGCACTCTTTCTTCCAGTATTACCACCGGATACATACATGCCACAGACACATAATTGGGTGAACCTTTTCAGATTGTGACTCAGCTTTGCTAGAGTCCCCAATTAGAGGTGTCCAGGGTTCTTAAGCACACTCTTTTTGCCTTGGATCACAACTTTATTTCTTTCTTTTTCTTTCTTTTTCTCTTTCTTTTTCGTTTTTTTTTCGCCTCTTCTTTTCCCTTTTTTTTTTGTATTCACTGCTTTTTCTTGCTTCAAGAATCATTTTTATGATTTTTCAGATCCTCAGTAACATGTCTCCTTTTTCATCATTCTTTCAAGAGCCAACATTCATGAACCACAAATTCAAAAGACATATGCACTGTTCAAGCATACATTCAGAGAACAAAAGTGTTGCCACCACATCAAAATAATTAAACTATTATAAAATTCAAAATTCATGCAATTCTTTTCTTTTTCAATTAAGAATAGTTCTTAAGAAAGGTGATGGATTCATAGGACATTCATAACTTTAAGGCATAGACACTAATGATCATAAGACACAAACATAGATAAACATAAGCACTAAAATTTGAAAAACAAGGAAATAAAGAACAAGGAGATTAAAGAACGGGTCCACCATAGTGATGGCGGCTTGTTCTTCCTCTTGAAGGTCTTATGGAGTGCTTGAGCTCCTCAATGTCTCTTCCTTGTCTTTGTTGCTCCTCTCTCATGATTCTTTGATCTTCTCTAATTTCATGGAGGAGGATGGAATGCTCTTGATGCTCCACCCTTAGTTGTCCCATGTTGGAACTCAATTCTCCTAGGGAGGTGTTTACTTGCTCCCAATAGTCTTGTGGAGGAAAGTGCATCCCTTGAGGTATCTCAGGGATCTCATGATGAGAGGGGTCTCTTGTTTGCTCCATCCTTTTCTTGGTGATGGGCTTGTCCTCATCAATGGGGGTGTCTCCTTCTATGTCAACTCCAACTGAATAACAGAGGTGACAAATGAGATGAGGAAAGGCTAACCTTGCCAAGGTGGAAGACTTGTCCGCCACCTTGTAGAGTTCTTGGGCTATAACCTCATGAACTTCCACTTCTTCTCCAATCATGATGCTATGAATCATGATGGCCCGGTCTAGAGTAACTTCGGACCGGTTGCTAGTGGGAATGATTGAGCGTTGGATGAACTCCAACCATCCTCTAGCCACGGGTTTGAGGTCATGCCTTCTCAATTGAACCGGCTTCCCTCTTGAGTTTCTCTTCCATTGTGCGCCCTCTTCACATATGACTGTGAGGACTTGGTCCAACCTTTGATCAAAGTTGACCCTTCTAGTGTAAGGATGTTCATCTCCTTGCATCATGGGCAAGTTGAATGCTAACCTTACATTTTCCGGACTAAAATCCAAGTATTTCCCCCGAACCATAGTAAGATAGTTCTTTGGATCCGGGTTCACACTTTGGTCATGGTTCTTGGTGATCCATGCATTGGCATAGAACTCTTGAACCATCAAGATTCCGACTTGTTGAATGGGGTTGGTAAGCACTTCCCAACCTCTTCTTCGGATCTCATGGCGGATCTCCGGATATTCACTCTTTTTGAGTGAAAAGGGGACCTCGGGGATCACCTTCTTCAAGGCCACAACTTCATAGAAGTGGTCTTGATGCACCCTTGAGATGAATCTATCCATCTCCCATGACTCGGAGGTGGAAGCTTTTGCCTTCCCTTTCCTCTTTCTAGAGGTTTCTCCGGCCTTGAATGCCATAAATGGTTATGGAAAGCAACGCTTTTACCACACCAAACTTAAAAGGTTTGCTCGTCCTCGAGCAAAAGAAGAAAGAAGAGAGTAGAAGAAGAAGAAATAAGGGAGAAGGAGATGGCTTTGTGTTTTCGGCCAAGGAGGGGGGAAGTGGTGTTTAGGTTGTGTGAAAATAAAGGAATGAAGAAGGGTATTTATAGGAGAGAGGGGAGATGGGGTTCGGCCATTATGGGTGGGTTTGGGAGGGAAAGTGGTTTGAATTTGAAGGGTGAGGTTGGTGGGGTTTTATGAAGGATGGATGTGAGTGGTGAAGAGAAAGATGGGATTTGATAGGTGAAGGGGTTTTGGGGAAGAGGTATTGAGGTGATTGGTGAATGGGGGAAGAAGAGAGAGAGTGGTGGTGGGGTTGGTGGGGATCCTGTGGGGTCCACAGATCCTGTGGTGTCAAGGAAAAGTCAACCCTGCACCAAATGTCGCTCAAAATCATGTTTTGAGCCATTTCTGGCGTTAAACGCCGGGCTGGTGCCCATTCCTGGCGTTAAACGCCGGGCTGGTGCCCATTCCTGGCGTTTAACGCCAGGTTCTTGCCCTTTTCTGGCGTTTAACGCCAGTCTGGTGCCCCTTTCTGGCGTTAAACGCCCAGAATGGTGCCAGACTGGGCGTTAAACGCCCAACTGCTAGGTTTACTGGCGTTTGAACGCCAGCAACTTCTTCCTCCAGGGTGTGCTGTTTTTCTTCCTGTTTTTCATTTTGTTTTTGCTTTTTCAATGGATTTTGTGACTTCTTATGATCATCAACCTAAAAAAAACATAAAATAACAAAGAGAAATATATAAAATATAATCATTGGGTTGCCTCCCAACAAGCGCTTCTTTAATGTCAGTAGCTTGACAGAGGGCTCTCATGGAGCCTCACAGATACTCAGAGCAATGTTGGAACCTCCCAACACCAAACTTAGAGTTTGAATGTGGGGGTTCAACACCAAACTTAGAGTTTGGTTGTGGCCTCCCAACACCAAACTTAGAGTTTGACTGTGGGGGCTCTGTTTGACTCTGAATTGAGAGAAGCTCTTCATGCTTCTTCTCCATGGTGACAGAGGGATATCCTTGAGCCTTAAACACATAGGATTCTTCATTCACTTGAATGATCAATTCACCTCCATCAACATCAATCACAGCTTTTGCTGTGGCTAGGAAGGGTCTGCCAAGGATGATAGATTCATCCATGCACTTCCCAGTCTCTAGGACTATGAAATCAGTAGGAATGTACTGGTCTTCAACCTTTACCAAAACATTCTCTACAAGTCCATGAGCTTGTTTTCTTGAGTTGTCTGCCATCTCTAATGAGATTCTTGCAGCTTGTACCTCAAAGATCCCTAGCTTCTCCATTACAGAGAGAGGCATGAGGTTTACACTTGACCCTAAGTCACACAGAGCCTTCTTGAAGGTCATGGTGCCTATGGTACAAGGTATTGAAAACTTCCCAGGATCTTGTTTCTTTTGAGGTAACCTCTGCCTAGACAAGTCATTCAGTTCTTTGGTGAGCAAAGGAGGTTCAGTCTCCCAAGTCTCATTTCCAAATAACTTGTCATTTAACTTCATGATTGCTCCAAGGTATTTAGCAACTTGCTCTTCAGTGACATACTCATCCTCTTCAGAGGAGGAATACTCATCAGAGCTCATGAAAGGCAGAAGTAAGTCCAATGGAATCTCTATGGTCTCATTTTGAGCCTCAGATTCCCATTGTTCCTCATTGGGGAACTCATTGGAGGTCAGTGCACGCCCATTGAGGTCTTCCTCAGTGGCGTTCACTTCCTCCCCTTCCTCTCCAGATTCGGCCATGGTTATGGCTTTGCACTCTCCTTTTGGATTTTCTTCTGTATTACTTGGGAGAGTACTAGGAGGGGGTTCAGTAACTTTCTTGCTCAGCTGTTCCACTTGTGCTTCCAAATTCCTAATGGAAGATCTTGTTTCAGTCATGAAACTTTGAGTGGTTTTGATTAGATCAGAGACCATGGTTGCTAAGTCAGAGGGGTTCTACTTAGAATTCTCTGTCTGTTGCTGAGAAGATGATGGAAAAGGCTTGCCATTGCTAAACCTGTTTCTTCCACCATTGTTGTTGTTGAAACTTTGTTGAGGTTTCTCTTGATTCTTCCATGAGAAATTTGGGTGATTTCTCCATGAAGAATTGTAAGTGTTTCCATAGGGTTCTCCTAGGTAGTTCACCTCTTCCATTGAAGGGTTCTCAGGATCATAAGCTTCTTCCTCAGATGAAGCATCCTTAGTACTGCCAGGTGCATTTTGCATTCCAGACAGACTTTGAGAAATCAAATTGACTTGTTGAGTCAATATCTTGTTCTGAGCCAGTATGGCATTCAGAGCATCAATCTCAAGAACTCCTTTCTTCTGACTTGTCCCATTGTTCACAGGATTTCTTTCAGAAGTGTACATGAATTGGTTGTTTACAACCATTTCAATTAGTTCCTGAGCTTCTGTAGGCGTCTTCTTCAGATGAAGAGATCCTCCAGCAGAGCTATCCAAGGACAGCTTGGATAGTTCAGATAGACCATCATAGAAAATACCTATGATGCTCCATTCAGAAAGCATGTCAGAAGGACATTTTCTGATCAATTGTTTGTATCTTTCCCAAGCTTCATAGAGGGATTCTCCATCCTTCTGTCTGAAGGTTTGGACTTCCACTCTAAGCTTACTCCATTTTTGAGGTGGAAAGAACTTTGCCAAGAAGGCATTGACTAGCTTTTCCCAAGAGTCCAGGCTATCCTTAGGTTGAGAGTCCAACCATATTCTAGCTCTGTCTCTTACAGCAAAAGGGAATAGCATCAGTCTGTAGACCTCAGGGTCAACCCCATTAGTCTTGACTGTGTCACAGATTTGCAAGAACTCAGCTAAAAACTGATGTGGATCTTCCATTGGAAGTCCATGGAACTTGCAATTCTGTTGCAGTAGAGAAACCAACTGAGGCTTAAGCTCAAAGTTGTTTGCTCCAATGGCAGGGATAGAGATGCTTCTCCCATAGAAGTCGGGAGTAGGTGCAGTAAAGTCACCCAGCACCTTCCTTGCATTGTTGGCATTGTTGTTATTTTCGGCTGCCATGAGTTCTTCTTCTTTGAAGAATTCGGTCAGGTCCTCTAAAGAGAGTTGTGCTTTGGCTTCTCTTAGCTTTCTCTTCAAGGTCCTTTCAGGTTCAGGGTCAGCTTCAACAAGAATGCCTTTGTCTCTGCTCCTGCTCATATGAAAGAGAAGAGAACAAGAAGATATGGAATCCTCTATGTCACAGTATAGAGATTCCTTGAGGTGTCAGAGGAAAAGAAAAATAGAAGGAAGAAGAAGGAGAATTCGAACTTGATTAGATAGAGTTCGAATTGTGCATTAAGAAGGAGTAGTACTCCATAAATAGAAGGATGTGGGAGGAAGGGAAGTAATTTTCGAAAATTAAGTAAAAGATTTTGAAAACATTTTGAAAAACACTAATTGATTTTCGAAAACAAAAGTGGGAAAGAAGTAAAGTGATTTTTGAAAAAGATTTTGAAATTAGAAATTAAAAAGATTTGATTGAAAACTTATTTTGAAAAGATGTGATTAAAAAGATATGATTTGAAAACAATTTTAAAAGATATGATTTTAAAAACAATTTTAAAAGATATGATTTTTTTTAAAAATTGATGACTTGCCTAACAAGAAAAGATATGATTCAAACATTAAACCTTTCTCAACAGAAAAGGCAACAAACTTTGAGATGTTCAATCAAATCATTAATTGTTAGTAAGTATCTTTGGAAAAAAGGAAAGAAATTGATTTTGAAAACTTTTGATTGAAAAGATATGATTTGAAAAAGATTTGATTTTGAAAAACTTTGAAAACTTGAAAAAAATTGATTTTGAAAACAAAATCTTCCCCCTTGTGCCATCCTGGCGTTAAACGCCCAGAATGGTATCCATTCTGGCGTTTAACGCCCAAAATGCACCCTTTTTGGGCGTTAAACGCCCAACCAGGTATCCTGGCTGGCGTTTAAATGCCAGTCTGTCTTCTTCACTGGGCATTTTCGAATGCTCAGCTTTTTTTGTATAATTCCTCTGCAGTATGTTCTGAATCTTCAATTCTTTGTATTATTGACTTGAAAAGACACAAATTAAAAATATTTTTGGATTTTTAATAATCAAAATGCAACAAGAATCAAATAACAATGCATGCAAGACACCAAACTTAGCAGTTTGTATACTACTGACACTATATGAGACACATAAACACTCAAGTCAAAAGAATTCAAAGATCAGAGTAAGAAATCATCAAGAATTACTTGAAGATCCTTAAGACACATGAATGAATGCATGCAATTGACACCAAACTTAAGATGAGACACTAGACTCAAGCAAGAAACATCAAATATTTTTGGTTTTTATGATTTTGTGAATTTTTTTGTGATTTTCGAAAATTAAGTGGAAAAAGATATCAAAATTCTTAATGAGAATTTCAGGAATCAGTGCAATGCTAGTCTAAGACTCCGGTCCAGGAATTAGACATGGCTTCACAGCCAGCCAAGCTTTCAAAGAAAGCTTCGGTCTAAAACACTAGACATGGCCAGAGGCCAGCCAAGCCTTAGCAGATCACTGCTCCAAAAGCAAGATTGATAAAAAAAATCAACAAGCTTCTGTGATGATAAGTTGAAACCTCGGTCCAATGAGATTAGACATGGCTTCTCAGCCAGCCAGATTTCAACAAATCATCATGAAACTCTAGAATTCATCTTCAAGAATTTCGAAAAAAATAAATACCTAATCTAAGCAACAAGATGAACCGTCAGTTGTCCATACACGAACAATCCCCGGCAACGGCGCCAAAAACTTGGTGCACGAAATTGTGATCACTACTTTGTCCATATTCAAATAATCCCCGGCAACGGCGCCAAAAACTTGGTGCACGAAATTGTGATCACTACTTTGTCCATATTCAAATAATCCCCGGTAATGGCTCCAAAGACTTGGTGCTCAATACCATGGCATAAACACAACTTCGCACAACTAACCAGCAAGTGCACTGGGTCGTCCAAGTAATAAACCTTACTTGAGTAAGGGTCGATCCCACGGAGATTGTTGCTATGAAGCAAGCTATGGTCACCTTGTAAATCTCAGTCAGGCAGACTCAATTGGGTATAGTGATAAACGAATAAAGCATAAAGATAAAGATAGAGATATTTATGTATATCATTGGTGAGAGCTTCAGACAAGCGTATGAAGATGCCTTCCCTTCTGTCTCTCTGCTTTCCTACAGTCTTCATCCAATCCTTCTTACTCCTTTCCATGGCAAGCTTATGCAAGGGTTTCACCGTTGTCAGTGGCTACCTCCCATCCTCTCATTGGAAATGTTCAACGCACCCTGTCACGGCACGGCTATCCATCTGTCGGTTCTCAATCAGGCCGGAATAGAATCCAGTGATTCTTTTGCGTCTGTCACTAACGCCCCACCCTCAGGAGTTTGAAGCACGTCACAGTCATTCAATCATTGAATCCTACTCAGAATACCACAGACAAGGTTAGACCTTCCGGATTCTCTTGAATGCCGCCATCAGTTCTTGCCTATACCACGAAGACTCTGATCTCACGGAATGGCTGGCTTGTTTGTCAGGCGAGCACTCGGTTGTCAGGCGATCAACCATGCATCATGTTATCAGGAATCCAAGAGATATTCACTAGAGCTTTGATTTCTTGTAGAACAAGAGTGGTTGTCAGTCACCTTGTTCATGAGTGAGAATGATGATGAGTGTCACGGATCATCACATTCATCAAGTTGAAGAACAAGTGATATCTTGGACAAAGAACAAGCGGAATTGAATAGAAGAACAATAGTAATTGCATTAATACTCGAGGTACAGCAGAGCTCCACACCTTAATCTATGGTGTGTAGAAACTCCACCGTTGAAAATACATAAGAACAAGAGTGATCATTGGCTTCGGTCCCAGAGAGGGAACCAGAAGAACCAAGATCTGATCTAAGAACTAGATGTCCAAAGATGATCTAGAGATCTAAAGTGATCAAAAGATGAAAATACAATAGTAAAAGGTCCTATATATAGAAAACAAGTAGCCTAGGGTGTACAGAGATGAGTAAATGACATAAAAATCCACTTCCGGGTCCACTTGGTGTGTGCTTGGGCTGAGCAATGAAGCATTTTTCGTGTAGAGACTATTCTTGGAGTTAAACGCCAGCTTTTATGCTAGTTTGGGCGTTTAACTCCCATTTTGGTGCCAGTTCCGGCGTTTAACGCTGGGAATTCTGAAGGTGACTTTGAATGCCGGTTTGGGCCATCAAATCTTGGGCAAAGTATGGACTATCATATATTGCTGGAAAGTCCAGGATGTCTACTTTCCAACGCCGTTGAAAGCGCGCCAATTGGGCTTCTGTAGCTCCAGAAAATCCACTTCGAGTGAAGGGAGGTCAGAATCCAACAGCATCTGCAGTCCTTTTCAGTCTCTGGATCAGATTTTTGCTCAGATCCCTCAATTTCAGCCAGAAAATACCTGAAATCACAGAAAAACACACAAACTCATAGTAAAGTCCAGAAAAGTGAATTTTAACTAAAAACTAATAAAAATATACTAAAAACTAACTAGATCATACTAAAAACATACTAAAAACAATGCCAAAAAGCGTACAAATTATCCGCTCATCACAACACCAAACTTAAATTGTTGCTTGTCCCCAAGCAACTGAAAATCAAATAAGATAAAAAGAAGAGAATATGCAATGAATTCCAAAAACATCTATGAAGATCAGTATTAATTAGATGAGCGGGGCTTTTAGCTTTTTGCCCCTGAACAGTTTTGGCATCTCACTCTATCCTTTGAAATTCAGAATGATTGGCTTCTTTAGGAACTCAGAATCCAGATAGTGTCATTGATTCTCCTAGTTAAGTATGATGATTCTTGAACACAGCTACTTATTGAGTCTTGGCTGTGGCCCAAAGCACTCTGTTTTCCAGTATTACCACCGGATACATACATGCCACAGACACATAATTGGGTGAACCTTTTCAGATTGTGACTCAGCTTTGCTAAAGTCCCCAATTAGAGGTGTCCAGGGTTCTTAAGCACACTCTTTTTGCCTTGGATCACAACTTTATTTCTTTCTTTTTCTTTCTTTTTTTTTTCTTTTTTTCGTTTTTTTTTCGTTTTCTTTTCTCCCCTTTTTTCGTTTTTTTTTGTATTCACTGCTTTTTCTTGCTTCAAGAATCATTTTTATGATTTTTCAGATCCTCAATAACATGTCTCCTTTTTAATCATTCTTTCAAGAGCCAACATTCATGAACCACAAATTCAAAAGACATATGCACTATTTAAGCATACATTCAGAAAACAAAAGTGTTGCCACCACATCAAAATAATTAATCTGCTATAAAATTCAAAATTCATGCAATTCTTCTCTTTTTCAATTAAGAACATTGTTTATTTAAGAAAGGTGATGGATTCATAGGACATTCATAACTTTAAGGCATAGACACTAAGACACTAATGATCATAAGACACAAACATGGACAAACATAAAGCATAAATTTTCGAAAAACAAGAAAATAAAGAACAAGGAGATTAAAGAATGGGTCCACCTTAGTGATGGCGGCTTGTTCTTCCTCTTGAAGGTCTTATGGAGTGCTTGAGCTCCTCAATGTCTCTTCCTTGTCTTTGTTGCTCCTTTATCATGTTTCTTTGATCTTCTCTAATTTCATGGAGGAGGATGGAATGTTCTTGGTGCTCCACCCTTAGTTGTCCCATGTTGGAACTCAATTCTCCTAGGGAGGTGTTAATTTGCTCCCAATAGTCTTGTGGAGAAAAGTGCATCCCTTGAGGCATCTCAGGGATCTCATGATGAGAAGGGTCTCTTGTTTACTCCATCCTTTTCTTAGTGATGGGCTTGTCCTCATCAATGGGGATGTCTCCCTCTATGTCAACTCCAACTGAATAACAGAGGTGACAAATGAGATGAGGAAAGGCTAACCTTGCTAAGGTAGAGGACTTGTCCGCCACCTTATAGAGTTCTTGAGCTATAACCTCATGAACTTCCACTTCTTCTCCAATCATGATGCTATGAATCATGATGGCCCGGTCTAGAGTCACTTCGGACCGGTTGCTAGTGGGAATGATTGAGCGTTGGATAAACTCCAACCATCCTCTAGCCACGGGCTTGAGGTCATGCCTTCTTAATTGAACCGGCTTCCCTCTTGAATCTCTCTTCCATTGGGCGCCCTCTTCACAAATGTCAGTGAGGACTTGGTCCAACCTTTGATCAAAGTTGACCCTTCTAGTGTAAGGATGTTCATCTCCTTGCATCATGGGCAAGTTGAATGCCAACCTTACATTTTCCGGACTAAAATCCAAGTATTTCCCCCGAACCATAGTAAGCCAATTCTTTGGATCCGGGTTCACACTTTGATCATGGTTCTTGGTGATCCATGCATTGGCATAGAACTCTTGAACCATTAAGATTCCGACTTGTTGAATGGGGTTGGTGAGAACTTCCCAACCTCTTCTTCGAATCTCATGTCGGATCTCCGGATATTCACTCTTTTTGAGTGAAAAAGGGACCTCGGGGATCACCTTCTTCAAGGCCACAACTTCATAGAAGTGGTCTTGATGCACCCTTGAGATGAATCTCTCCATCTCCCATGACTCGGAAGTGGAAGCTTTTGCCTTCCCTTTCCTCTTTCTAGAGGTTTCTCTGGCCTTGGATGCCATAAATGGTTATGGAAAAACAAAAAGCAATGCTTTTACCACACCAAACTTAAAAGGTTTGCTCGTCCTCGAGCAAAAGAAGAAAGAAGAGAGTAGAAGAAGAAGAAATGAGGAAGAAGGGAATGGCTTTGTGTTCGGCCAAAGAGAGGGAGAAGTGGTGTTTAGGTTGTGTGAAAATGAAGGGGTGAAGAAGGGTTTATATAGGAGTGAGGGGAGGGGTAGGGTTCGGCCATTATGGGTGGGTTTGGGTGGGAAAGTGGTTTGAATTTGAATGGTGAGGTAGGTGGGGTTTTATGAAGGATGGATGTGAGTGGTGAAGAGAAAGATGGGATTTGATAGGTGAAGGGTTTTTGGGGAAGAGGTATTGAGGTGATTGGTGAATGGGTGAAGAAGAAAAGAGAGTGGTGGGTTGGTGGGGATCCTGTGGGGTCCACAGATCCTGAGGTGTCAAGGAAAAGTCATCCCTGCACCAAATGGCATGCAAAAACACGTTTTGTGCCAAATCTGGCGTTAAACGCCGGGCTGGTGCCCATTTCTGGCGTTTAACGCCAGGTTCTTGCCCTTTTCTGGCGTTTAACGCCAGTCTGGTGCCCCCTTTCTGGCGTTAAACGCCCAGAATGGTGCCAGACTGGGCGTTAAACGCCCAACTGCTAGCCTTACTGGCGTTTAAACGCCAGTAGGTTCTTCCTCCAGGGTGTGCTGTTTTTCTTCCTGTTTTTTATTATGTTTTTGCTTTTTCAATTGATTTTGTGACTTCTTATGATCATCAACCTACAAAAAACATAAAATAACAAAAGAAAATAGATAAAATATAACATTGGGTTGCCTCCCAACAAGCGCTTCTTTAATGTCAGTAGCTTGACAGAGGGCTGGTGCACGAAATTGTGATCAATACTTTTTCACAGCTCAAATTAATCCCTAGTAATGGCTCCAAAGACTTGGTGCTCACTACCATGGCATAAACACAACTTCGCACAACTAACCAGCAAGTGCACTGGGTCGTCCAAGTAATAAACCTTACGCGAGTAAGGGTCGATCCCACGGAGATTGTTGCTATGAAGCAAGCTATGGTCACCTTGTAAATCTCAATCAGGCAGACTCAATTGGGTATAGTGATAAACGAATAAAGCATAAAGATAAAGATAGAGATACTTATGTATATCATTGGTGAGAGCTTCAGACAAGCGTATGAAGATGCCTTCCCTTCCGTCTCTCTGCTTTCCTACAGTCTTCATCCAATCCTTCTCACTCCTTTCCATGGCAAGCTTATGCAAGGGTTTCACCGTTGTCAGTGGCTACCTCCCATCCTCTCATTGGAAATGTTCAACGCACCCTGTCACGGCACGGCTATCCATCTGTCGGTTCTCAATCAGGCCGGAATAGAATCCAGTGATTCTTTTGCGTCTGTCACTAACGCCCCGCCCTCAGGAGTTTGAAGCACGTCACAGTCATTCAATCATTGAATCCTACTCAGAATACCACAGACAAGGTTAGACCTTCCGGATTCTCTTGAATGCCGCCATCAGTTCTTGCCTATACCACGAAGATTCCGGTTAAAGAATCCAAGAGATATTCACTAGAGCCTTGATTGCTTGTAGAACAAGAGTGGTTGTCAGTCACCTTGTTCATGAGTGAGAATGATGATGAGTGTCACGGATCATCACATTCATCAAGTTGAAGAACAAGTGATATCTTGGACAAAGAACAAGCGGAATTGAATAGAAGAACAATAGTAATTGCATTAATACTCGAGGTACAGCAGAGCTCCACACCTTAATCTATGGTGTGTAGAAACTCCACCGTTGAAAATACATAAGAACAAGGTCTAGGCATGGCCGAATGGCCAGCCTCCCAGTGATCTAAGATAGCATAAAACTTAAAGATGGCTACCAAGATCTGTACAAATACAATAGTAAAAGGTCCTACTTATAGAAAACTAGTAGCCTAGGGTGTACAGAGATGAGTAAATGACATAAAAATCCACTTCCGGGCCCACTTGGTATGTGCTTGGGCTGAGCAAATGAAGCTTTTTCGTGTAGAGACTCCTCTTGGAGTTAAACGCCAGCTTTTATGCCAGTTTGGGCGTTTAACTCCCATTTAGGTGCCAGTTCCGGCGTTTAACGCTGGAATTTCTTGAGGTGACTTTGAACGCCGGTTTGGGCCATCAAATCTTGGGCAAAGTATGGACTATCATATATTGCTGGAAAGCCCGGGATGTCTACTTTCCAACGCCATTGAGAGCGCGCCAATTGGGCTTCTATAGCTCCAGAAAATCCACTTCGAGTGCAGGGAGGTCAGAATCCAACAGCATCTGCAGTCCTTTTGAGTCTCTGGATCAGATTTTTGCTCAGGTCCCTCAATTTCAGCCAAAAAATACCTGAAATCACAGAAAAACACACAAACTCATAGTAAAGTCCAGAAAAGTGAATTTTAATTAAAAACTAATAAAAATATACTAAAAACTAACTAGATCACACTAAAAACATACTAAAAACAATGCCAAAAAGCGTACAAATTATCTGCTCATCACAACACCAAACTTAAATTGTTGCTTGTCCCCAACCAACTAAAGATCAAATAGGATAAAAAGAAGAGACATGCAATGAATTCCAAAAACATCTATGAAGATCAGTATTAATTAGATGAGCGGGGCTTTTAGCTTTTTGCTTCTGAATAGTTTTGGCATCTCACTTTATCCCTTGGAACTCAGAATGATTGGCCTCTTTAGGAACTCAGAATCCAGATAGTGTTATTTGATTCTCCTAGTTAAGTATGATGATTCTTGAACACAGCTACTTTATGAGTCTTGGCCGTGGCCCAAAGCACTCTGTCTTCCAGTATTACCACCGGATACATACATGCCACAGACACATAATTGGGTGAACCTTTTCAGATTGTGACTCAGCTTTGCTAAAGTCCCCAATTAGAGGTGTCCAGGGTTCTTAAGCACACTCTTATTGCCTTGGATCACAACTTTATTTCTTTCTTTTTTCTTTCTTTTTCTCTCCTTTTTTTTCGGTTTTTTTTTTCGCCTCTTCTTTTCCCTTTTTTTTTGTATTCACTGCTTTTTCTTGCTTCAAGAATCATTTTTATGATTTTTCAGATCCTCAGTAACATGTCTCCTTTTTCATCATTCTTTCAAGAGCCAACATTCATGAACCACAAATTCAAAAGACATATGCACTGTTCAAGCATACATTCAGAGAACAAAAGTGTTGCCACCACATCAAAATAATTAAACTGTTATAAAATTCAAAATTCATGCAATTCTTTTCTTTTTCAATTAAGAACAGTTCTTAAGAAAGGTGATGGATTCATAGGACATTCATAACTTTAAGGCATAGACACTAATGATCATAAGACACAAACATAGATAAACATAAGCACTAAATTTCGAAAAACAAGGAAATAAAGAACAAGGAGATTAAAGAACGGGTCCACCTTAGTGATGGCGGCTTGTTCTTCCTCTTGAAGGTCTTATGGAGTGCTTGAGCTCCTCAATGTCTCTTCCTTGTCTTTGTTGCTCCTCTCTCATGATTCTTTGATCTTCTCTAATTTCATGGAGGAGGATGGAATGCTCTTGATGCTCCACCCTTAGTTGTCCCATGTTGGAACTCAATTCTCCTAGGGAGGTGTTTACTTGCTCCCAATAGTCTTGTGGAGGAAAGTGCATCCCTTGAGGTATCTCAGGGATCTCATGATGAGAGGGGTCTCTTGTTTGCTCCATCCTTTTCTTGGTGATGGGCTTGTCCTCATCAATGGGGATATCTCCTTCTATGTCAACTCCAACTGAATAACAGAGGTGACAAATGAGATGAGGAAAGGCTAACCTTACCAAGGTGGAAGACTTGTCCGCCACCTTGTAGAGTTCTTGGGCTATAACCTCATGAACTTCCACTTCTTCTCCAATCATGATGCTATGAATCATGATGGCCCGGTCTAGAGTAACTTCGGACTGGTTGCTAGTAGGAATGATTGAGCGTTGGATGAACTCCAACCATCCTCTAGCCACGGGTTTGAGGTCATGCCTTCTCAATTGAACCGGCTTCCCTCTTGAATCTCTCTTCCATTGTGCGTCCTCTTCACATATGACTGTGAGGACTTGGTCCAACTTTGATCAAAGTTGACCCTTCTAGTGTAAGGATGTTCATCTCCTTGCATCATGTGCAAGTTGAATGCTAACCTTACATTTTCCGGACTAAAATCCAAGTATTTCCCCCGAACCATAGTAAGATAGTTCTTTGGATCCGGGTTCACACTTTGGTCATGGTTCTTGGTGATCCATGCATTGGCATAGAACTCTTAAACCATCAAGATTTCGACTTGTTGAATGGGGTTGGTAAGCACTTCCCAACCTCTTCTTCGGATCTCATGGCGGATCTCCGGATATTCACTCTTTTTGAGTGAAAAGGGGACCTCGGGGATCACCTTCTTCAAGGCCACAACTTCATAGAAGTGGTCTTGATGCACCCTTGAGATGAATCTATCCATCTCCCATGACTCGGAGGTGGAAGCTTTTGCCTTCCCTTTCCTCTTTCTAGAGGTTTCTCCGGCCTTGGATGCCATAAATGGTTATGGAAAACGAAAAAGCAACGCTTTTACCACACCAAACTTAAAAGGTTTGCTCGTCCTCGAGCAAAAGAAGAAAGAAGAGAGTAGAAGAAGAAGAAATAAGGGAGAAGGAGATGGCTTTGTGTTTTCAGCCAAGGAGGGGGGAAGTGGTGTTTAGGTTGTGTGAAAATGAAGGAATGAAGAAGGGTATTTATAGGAGAGAGGGGAGATGGGGTTCGGCCATTATGGGTGGGTTTGGGAGGGAAAGTGGTTTGAATTTGAAGGGTGAGGTTGGTGGGGTTTTATGAAGGATGGATGTGAGTGGTGAAGAGAAAGATGGGATTTGATAGGTGAAGGGGTTTTGGGGAAGAGGTATTGAAGTGATTGGTGAATGGGTGAAGAAGAAGAGAGAGTGGTGGGTTGGTGGGGATCCTGTGGTGTCCACAGATCCTGTGGTGTCAAGGAAAAGTCATCCCTGCACCAAATGGCATTCAAAATCACGTTTTGAGCCATTTCTGGCGTTAAACGCCGGGCTGGTGCCCATTCCTGGCATTTAACGCCAGGTTCTTGCCCTTTTCTGGCGTTTAACGCCAGTCTGGTACCCCTTTCTGGCGTTAAACGCCCAGAATGGTGCCAGACTAGGCGTTAAACGCCCAACTGCTAGGTTTACTGGCGTTTGAACGCCAGCAACTTCTTCCTCCAGGGTGTGCTGTTTTTCTTCCTGTTTTTCATTTTGTTTTTGCTTTTTCAATGGATTTTGTGACTTCTTATGATCATCAACCTAAAAAAAAAACATAAAATAACAAAGAGAAATATATAAAATATAATCATTGGGTTGCCTCCCAACAAGCGCTTCTTTAATGTCAGTAGCTTGACAGAGGGCTCTCATGGAGCCTCACAGATACTCAGAGCAATGTTGGAACCTCCCAACACCAAACTTAGAGTTTGAATGTGGGGGTTCAACACCAAACTTAGAGTTTGGTTGTGGCCTCCCAACACCAAACTTAGAGTTTGACTGTGGGGGCTCTGTTTGACTCTGAATTGAGAGAAGCTCTTCATGCTTCTTCTCCATGGTGACAGAGGGATATCCTTGAGCCTTAAACACATAGGATTCTTCATTCACTTGAATGATCAATTCACCTCCATCAACATCAATCACAGCTTTTGCTGTGGCTAGGAAGGGTCTGCCAAGGATGATAGATTCATCCATGCACTTCCCAGTCTCTAGGACTATGAAATCAGTAGGAATGTACTGGTCTTCAACCTTTACCAAAACATTCTCTACAAGTCCATGAGCTTGTTTTCTTGAGTTGTCTGCCATCTCTAATGAGATTCTTGCAGCTTGTACCTCAAAGATCCCTAGCTTCTCCATTACAGAGAGAGGCATGAGGTTTACACTTGACCCTAAGTCACACAGAGCCTTCTTGAAGGTCATGGTGCCTATGGTACAAGGTATTGAAAACTTCCCAGGATCTTGTTTCTTTTGAGGTAACCTCTGCCTAGACAAGTCATTCAGTTCTTTGGTGAGCAAAGGAGGTTCAGTCTTCCAAGTCTCATTTCCAAATAACTTGTCATTTAACTTCATGATTGCTCCAAGGTATTTAGCAACTTGCTCTTCAGTGACATACTCATCCTCTTCAGAGGAGGAATACTCATCAGAGCTCATGAAAGGCAGAAGTAAGTCCAATGGAATTTCTATGGTCTCATTTTGAGCCTCAGATTCCCATTGTTCCTCATTGGGGAACTCATTGGAGGTCAGTGCACGCCCATTGAGGTCTTCCTCAGTGGCGTTCACTTCCTCCCCTTCCTCTCCAGATTCGGCCATGGTTATGGCTTTGCACTCTCCTTTTGGATTTTCTTCTGTATTACTTGGGAGAGTACTAGGAGGGGGTTCAGTAACTTTCTTGCTCAGCTGTCCCACTTGTGCTTCCAAATTCCTAATGGAAGATCTTGTTTCAGTCATGAAACTTTGAGTGGTTTTGATTAGATCAGAGACCATGGTTGCTAAGTCAGAGGGGTTCTGCTTAGAATTCTCTGTCTGTTGCTGAGAAGATGATGGAAAAGGCTTGCCATTGCTAAACCTGTTTCTTCCACCATTGTTGTTGTTGAAACTTTGTTGAGGTTTCTCTTGATTCTTCCATGAGAAATTTGGGTGATTTCTCCATGAAGAATTGTAAGTGTTTCCATAGGGTTCTCCTAGGTAGTTCACCTCTTCCATTGAAGGGTTCTCAGGATCATAAGCTTCTTCCTCAGATGAAGCATCCTTAGTACTGCCAGGTGCATTTTGCATTCCAGACAGACTTTGAGAAATCAAATTGACTTGTTGAGTCAATATCTTGTTCTGAGCCAGTATGGCATTCAGAGCATCAATCTCAAGAACTCCTTTCTTCTGACTTGTCCCATTGTTCACAGGATTTCTTTCAGAAGTGTACATGAATTGGTTGTTTGCAACCATTTCAATTAGTTCCTGAGCTTCTGTAGGCGTCTTCTTCAGATGAAGAGATCCTCCAGCAGAGCTATCCAAGGACATCTTGGATAGTTCAGATAGACCATCATAGAAAATACCTATGATGCTCCATTCAGAAAGCATGTCAGAAGGACATTTTCTGATCAATTGTTTGTATCTTTCCCAAGCTTCATAGAGGGATTCTCCATCCTTCTGTCTGAAGGTTTGGACTTCCACTCTAAGCTTACTCCATTTTTGAGGTGGAAAGAACTTTGCCAAGAAGGCATTGACTAGCTTTTCCCAAGAGTCCAGGCTATCCTTAGGTTGAGAGTCCAACCATATTCTAGCTCTGTCTCTTACAGCAAAAGGGAATAGCATCAGTCTGTAGACCTCAGGGTCAACCCTATTAGTCTTGACTGTGTCATAGATTTGCAAGAACTCAGCTAAAAACTGATGTGGATCTTCCATTGGAAGTCCATGGAACTTGCAATTCTGTTGCAGTAGAGAAACCAACTGAGGCTTAAGCTCAAAGTTATTTGCTCCAATGGTAGGGATAGAGATGCTTCTCCCATAGAAGTCGGGAGTAGGTGCAGTAAAGTCACCCAGCACCTTCCTTGCATTGTTGGCATTGTTGTTATTTTCGGCTGCCATGAGTTCTTCTTCTTTGAAGAATTCGGTCAGGTCCTCTAAAGAGAGTTGTGCTTTGGCTTCTCTTAGCTTTCTCTTCAAGGTCCTTTCAGGTTCAGGGTCAGCTTCAACAAGAATGCCTTTGTCTCTGCTCCTGCTCATATGAAAGAGAAGAACAAGAAGATATGGAATCCTCTATGTCACAGTATAGAGATTCCTTGAGGTGTCAGAGGAAAAGAAAAATAGAAGGAAGAAGAAGGAGAATTCGAACTTGATTAGATAGAGTTCGAATTGTGCATTAAGAAGGAGTAGTACTCCATAAATAGAAGGATGTGGGAGGAAGGGAAGTAATTTTCGAAAATTAAGTAAAAGATTTTGAAAACATTTTGAAAAACACTAATTGATTTTCGAAAACAAAAGTGGGAAAGAAGTAAAGTGATTTTTGAAAAAGATTTTGAAATTAGAAATTAAAAATATTTGATTGAAAACTTATTTTGAAAAGATGTGATTAAAAAGATATGATTGAAAAGATATGATTTGAAAACAATTTTAAAAGATATGATTTTAAAAACAATTTTAAAAGATATGATTTTTTTTTAAAAATTGATGACTTGCCTAACAAGAAAAGATATGATTCAAACATTAAACCTTTCTCAACAGAAAAGGCAACAAACTTGAGATGTTCAATCAAATCATTAATTGTTAGTAAGTATCTTTGAAAAAAAGAAAGAAATTGATTTTGAAAACTTTTGATTGAAAAGATATGATTTGAAAAAGATTTGATTTTGAAAAACTTTGAAAACTTGAAAAAAATTGATTTTGAAAACAAAATCTTCCCCCTTGTGCCATCCTGGCGTTAAACGCCCAGAATGGTATCCATTCTGGCGTTTAACGCCCAAAATGCACCCTTTTTGGGCGTTGAACGCCCAACCAGGTACCCTGGCTGGCGTTTAAACGCCAGTCTGTCTTCTTCACTGGGCATTTTCGAATGCTCAGCTTTTTCTGTATAATTCCTCTGCAGTATGTTCTGAATCTTCAATTCTTTGTATTATTGACTTGAAAAGACACAAATTAAAAATATTTTTGGATTTTTAATAATCAAAATGCAACAAGAATCAAATAACAATGCATGCAAGACACCAAACTTAGCAGTTTGTATACTACTGACACTATATGAGACACATAAACACTCAAGTCAAAAGAATTCAAAGATCAGAGTAAGAAATCATCAAGAATTACTTGAAGATCCTTAAGACACATGAATGAATGCATGCAATTGACACCAAACTTAAGATGAGACACTAGACTCAAGCAAGAAACATCAAATATTTTTGGTTTTTATGATTTTGTGAATTTTTTTTGTGATTTTCGAAAATTAAGTGGAAAAAGATATCAAAATTCTTAATGAGAATTTCAGGAATCAGTGCAATGCTAGTCTAAGACTCCGGTCCAGGAATTAGACATGGCTTCACAGCCAGCCAAGCTTTCAAAGAAAGCTTCGGTCCAAAACACTAGACATGGCCAAAGGCCAGCCAAGCCTTAGCAGATCACTGCTCCAAAAGCAAGATTGATAAAAAATCAACAAGCTTCTGTGATGATAAGTTGAAACCTCGGTCCAATAAGATTAGACATGGCTTCTCAGCCAGCCAGATTTCAACAAATCATCATGAAACTCTAGAATTCATCTTCAAGAATTTCAAAAAAAAAATAAATACCTAATCTAAGCAACAAGATGAACCGTCAGTTGTCCATACACAAACAATCCCCGGCAACGGCGCCAAAAACTTGGTGCACGAAATTGTGATCAATACTTTTTCACAGCTCAAATTAATCCCTAGTAATGGCTCCAAAGACTTGGTGCTCACTACCATGGCATAAACACAACTTCGCACAACTAACCAGCAAGTGCACTGGGTCGTCCAAGTAATAAACCTTACGCGAGTAAGGGTCGATCCCACGGAGATTGTTGCTATGAAGCAAGCTATGGTCACCTTGTAAATCTCAGTCAGGCAGACTCAATTGGGTATAGTGATAAACGAATAAAGCATAAAGATAAAGATAGAGATACTTATGTATATCATTGGTGAGAGCTTCAGACAAGCGTATGAAGATGCCTTCCCTTCCGTCTCTCTGCTTTCCTACAGTCTTCATCCAATCCTTCTCACTCCTTTCCATGGCAAGCTTATGCAAGGGTTTCACCGTTGTCAGTGGCTACCTCCCATCCTCTCATTGGAAATGTTCAACGCACCCTGTCACGGCACGGCTATCCATCTGTCGGTTCTCAATCAGGCCGGAATAGAATCCAGTGATTCTTTTGCGTCTGTCACTAACGCCCCGCCCTCAGGAGTTTGAAGCACGTCACAGTCATTCAATCATTGAATCCTACTCAGAATACCACAGACAAGGTTAGACCTTCCGGATTCTCTTGAATGCCGCCATCAGTTCTTGCCTATACCACGAAGATTCCGGTTAAAGAATCCAAGAGATATTCACTAAGCCTCATATGCTTGTAGAACAAGAGTGGTTGTCAGTCACTTTGTTCATGAGTGAGAATGATGATGAGTGTCACGGATCATCATCTTCATCAAGTTGAAGAACAAGTGATATCTTGGACAAAGAACAAGCGGAATTGAATAGAAGAACAATAGTAATTGCATTAATACTCGAGGTACAGCAGAGCTCCACACCTTAATCTATGGTGTGTAGAAACTCCACCGTTGAAAATACATAAGAACAAGGTCTAGGCATGGCCGAATGGCCAGCCTCCCAGTGATCTAAGATAGCATAAAACTCAAAGATGGCTACCAAGATCTGTACAAATACAATAGTAAAAGGTCCTACTTATAGAAAACTAGTAACCTAGGGTGTACAGAGATGAGTAAATGACATAAAAAATCCACTTCCGGGCCCACTTGGTGTGTGCTTGGGCTGAGCAAATGAAGCTTTTTCGTGTAGAGACTCCTCTTGGAGTTAAACGCCAGCTTTTATGCCAGTTTGGGCGTTTAACTCCCATTTAGGTGCCAGTTCCGGCGTTTAACGCTGGAATTTCTTGAGGTGACTTTGAACGCCGGTTTGGGCCATCAAATCTTGGGCAAAGTATGGACTATCATCTATTGCTGGAAAGCCCAGGATGTCTACTTTCCAACGCCGTTGAGAGCGCGCCAATTGGGCTTCTGTAGCTCCAGAAAATCCACTTCGAGTGCAGGGAGGTCAGAATCCAACAGCATCTGCAGTCCTTTTGAGTCTCTGGATCAGATTTTTGCTCAGGTCCCTCAATTTCAGCCAGAAAATACCTGAAATCACAGAAAAACACACAAACTCATAGAAAAGTCCAGAAAAGTGAATTTTAATTAAAAACTAATAAAAATATACTAAAAACTAACTAGATCACACTAAAAACATACTAAAAACAATGCCAAAAAGCATACAAATTATCTGCTCATCAAGGGCTCTCATGGAGCCTCACAGATACTCAGAGCAATGTTGGAACCTCCCAACACCAAACTTAGAGTTTGGTTGTGGCCTCCCAACACCAAACTTAGAGTTTGACCGTGGGGGCTCTGTTTGACTCTGATTTGAGAGAAGCTCTTCATGCTTCCTCTCTATGGTGACAGAGGGATATCCTTAAGCCTTAAACACAAAGGATTCTTCATTCACTTGAATGATCAGTTCACCTCTATCAACATCAATCACAGCCTTTGCTGTGGCTAGGAAGGGTCTGCCAAGGATGATGGTTTCATCCATGCACTTCCCAGTCTCTAGGACTATGAAATCAGCAGGGATGTAATGGTCTTCAATCTTCACCAAAACATCCTCTACAAGTACATAAGCTTGCTTTCTAGAGTTGTCTGCCATCTCTAGTGAGATTCTTGCAGCTTGTACCTCAAAGATCCCTAGCTTCTCCATTACAGAGAGAGGCATGAGGTTTACACTTGACCCTAAGTCACACAGAGCCTTCTTGAAGGTCATGGTGCCTATGGTACAAGGTATAGAAAACTTCCCAGGATCTTGTCTCTTTTGAGGTAATCTCTGCCTAGACAAGTCATCCAGTTCTTTGGTGAGTGATGAGCGGATAATTTGTACGCTTTTTGGCATTGTTTTTAGTATGTTTTTAGTGTGATCTAGTTAGTTTTTAGTATATTTTTATTAGTTTTTAATTAAAATTCACTTTTCTGGACTTTACTATGAGTTTGTGTGTTTTTCTGTGATTTCAGGTATTTTCTGGCTGAAATTGAGGGACCTGAGCAAAAATCTGATCCAGAGACTCAAAAGGACTGCAGATGCTGTTGGATTCTGACCTCCCTGCACTCGAAGTGGATTTTCTGGAGCTACAGAAGCCCAATTGGCGCGCTCTCAACGGCGTTGGAAAGTAGACATCCTGGGCTTTCCAGCAATAGATGATAGTCCATACTTTGCCCAAGATTTGATGGCCCAAACCGGCGTTCAAAGTCACCTCAAGAAATTCCAGCGTTAAACGCCGGAACTGGCACCTAAATGGGAGTTAAACGCCCAAACTGGCATAAAAGCTGGCGTTTAACTCCAAGAGGAGTCTCTACACGAAAAAGCTTCATTTGCTCAGCCCAAGCACACACCAAGTGGGCCCGGAAGTGGATTTTTATGTCATTTACTCATCTCTGTACACCCTAGGTTACTAGTTTTCTATAAGTAGGACCTTTTACTATTGTATTTGTACAGATCTTGGTAGCCATCTTTGAGTTTTATGCTATCTTAGATCACTGGGAGGCTGGCCATTCGGCCATGCCTAGACCTTGTTCTTATGTATTTTCAACGGTGGAGTTTCTACACACCATAGATTAAGGTGTGGAGCTCTGCTGTACCTCGAGTATTAATGCAATTACTATTGTTCTTCTATTCAATTCCGCTTGTTCTTTGTCCAAGATATCACTTGTTCTTCAACTTGATGAAGATGATGATCCGTGACACTCATCATCATTCTCACTCATGAACAAAGTGACTGACAACCACTCTTGTTCTACAAGCATATGAGGCTTAGTGAATATCTCTTGGATTCTTTAACCGGAATCTTCGTGGTATAGGCAAGAACTGATGGCGGCATTCAAGAGAATCCGGAAGGTCTAACCTTGTCTGTGGTATTCTGAGTAGGATTCAATGATTGAATGACTGTGACGTGCTTCAAACTCCTGAGGGCGGGGCGTTAGTGACAGACGCAAAGAATCACTGGATTCTATTCCGGCCTGATTGAGAACCGACAGATGAATTCCGCTATGACCGTGACAGGGCATATGCAATCGCTTTCAATGAGAGGATGGGAGGTAGCCACTGACAACGGTGAAACCCTACACGAGCTTGCCATGGAAAGGAGTAAGAAGGATTGGATGAAGACTGTAGGAAAGCAGAGAGACGGAAGGGAAGGCATCTTCATACGCTTATCTGAAGCTCTCACCAATGATATACATAAGTATCTCTATCTTTATCTTCATGCTTTATTCGTTTATCACTATACCCAATTGAGTCTGCCTGACTGAGATTTACAAGGTGACCATAGCTTGCTTCATAGCAACAATCTCCGTGGGATCGACCCTTACTCACGTAAGGTATTACTTGGACGACCCAGTGCACTTGCTGGTTAGTTGTGCGAAGTTGTGTTTATGCCATGGTATTGAGCACCAAGTCTTTGGAGCCATTACCGGGGATTATTTGAATATGGACAAAGTAGTGATCACAATTTCGTGCACCAGTGAGCAAAGGGGGTTCATCCTCCCAAGTCTCATTTCCAAATAACTTGTCATTTAGCTTCATGATTGCTCTAAGGTATTTAGCAACTTGCTCTTCAGTGACATACTCATCCTCTTCAGAGGAGGAATACTCATCAGAGCTCATGAAAGGCAGAAGTAAGTCCAATGGAATCTCTATGGTCTCATTTTGAGCCTCGGATTCCCATGGTTCCTCATTGGGGAACTCAGTGGAGGCTAGTGCACGCCCATTGAGGTCTTCCTCAGTGGCGTTCACTTCCTCTCCTTCCTCTCCAAATTCGGCCATGTTTATGGCCTTGCACTCTCCTTTTGGATTTTCTTCTGTATTGCATGGGAGAGTGCTAGGAGGGAGTTCAGTAATTTTCTTGCTCAGCTGTCCCACTTGTGCCTCCAAATTCCTAATGGAGGATCTTGTTTCAGTCATGAAACTTTGAGTGGTTTTGATTAGATCAGAGACCATGGTTGCTAAGTCAGAGGTGTTCTGCTTAGAACTCTCTGTCTGTTGCTGAGAAGATGATGGAAAACGCTTGCCATTGCTAAACCTGTTTCTTCCACCATTGTTGTTGTTGAAACCTTGTTGAGGTCTCTCTTGATTTTTCCATGAGAAATTTGGGTGATTTCTCCATGAAGAATTATAGGTGTTTCCATAGGGTTCTCCTAGGTAATTCACCTCTTCCATTGAAGGGTTCTCAGGATCATAAGCTTCTTCTTCAGATGAAGCATCCTTAGTACTGCTTGGTGCATTTTGCATTCCAGACAGACTTTGAGAAATCAAATTGACTTGTTGAGTCAATATCTTGTTCTGAGCCAATATGGCATTCAGAGTATCAATCTCAAGAACTCCTTTCTTCTGATTTGTCCCATTGTTCACAGGATTCCTTTCAGAAGTGTACATGAATTGGTTATTTGCAACCATTTCAATTAGCTCTTGAGCTTCTGTAGGCGTCTTCTTCAGATGAAGAGATCCTCCAACAGAGCTATCCAAAGACATCTTGGATAGTTCAGACAGACCATCATAAAAAATACCTATGATGCTCCATTCAGAAAGCATATCAGAGGGACACTTTCTGATCAATTGTTTGTATCTTTCCCAAGCTTCATAGAGGGATTCTCCTTCCTTCTGTCTGAAGGTTTGGACTTCCACTCTAAGCTTACTCAATTTTTGAGGTGGAAAGAACTTTGCCAAGAAGGCATTGACTAGCTTTTCCCATGAGTCTAGGCTTTCTTTAGGTTGTGAGTCCAACCATGTCCTAGCTCTGTCTCTTACAGCAAAAGGGAATAGCATAAGTCTGTAGACCTCAGGGTCAACCCCATTAGTCTTGACAGTGTCACAGATTTGCAAAAATTCAGCTAAGAACTGATAAGGATCTTCCAATGGAAGTCCATGGAACTTACAATTCTGTTGCATTAGAGAAACTAATTGAGGCTTAAGCTTAAAGTTGTTTGCTCCAATGGCAGGGATAGAGATGCTTCTCCCATAGAAGTCGGGAGTAGGTGCAGTAAAGTCACCCAGCACCTTCCTTGCATTGTTTGCATTGTTGTTGTTTTCGGCTGCCATGTCTTCTTCTTCTTTGAAGATTTCTGTTAGGTCCTCTACAGAGAGTTGTGCCTTAGCTTTTCTTAGCTTTCGCTTTAAGGTCCTTTCAGGTTCAGGGTCAGCTTCAACAAGAATGCTTTTGTCTTTGCTCCTGCTCATATGAAAGAAAAGAGAACAAGAAAGTGTGGAATCCTCTATGTCACAGTATAGAGATTCCTTGAGGTGTCAGAGGAACAGAAAAATAGAAGGAAGAAGTAGAGAATTCGAACTTAATTAGATAGAGTTCGAATTGTGCATTGAGAAGGAGTGGTACTCCATAAATAGAAGGATGTGGGAAGAGAGGAAGAAATTTTCGAAAATCAAGTGAAATATTTTGAAAACATTTTAAAAAAAAAAATTAATTAATTTTCGAAAATCAAGAGTGGGAAAGGAATCAAGTAATTTTTGAAAAAGATTTTTGAAATTAGAAATCAAAAAGATATGATTAAAAACTGTTTTGAAAAAGATGTGATTAAAAAGATATGAAAAAAAAATTATGCTTTTAAAAAGATATGATTGAAAAGATATGATTTGAAAACAATTTTAAAAAGATTTGATTTTAAAAATTAATGACTTGCCTAACAAGAAAAGATATGATTCAAACATTAAACCTTTCTCAACAGAAAAGGCAACATACTTAAAATGTTCAATCAAATCATTAATTGTTAGTAAGTATCTTTGAAAAATGAAAGAAATTGATTTTGAAAACATTTGATTGAAAAGATGTGATTTGAAAAAGATTTGATTTTGAAAAACTTTGAAAACTTGAAAAAAAATTGATTTTGAAAACAAAATCCTCCCCCTTGTGCCATCCTGGCGTTAAACGCCCAGAATGGTGCACATTCTGGCGTTTAACGCCCAATGCACTACCTTTTTGGGCGTTAAACGCCCAACCAGGCACCCTGGCTGGCGTTTAAACGCCAGTCTGTCCTTCTTCACTGGGCGTTTTGAACGCCCAGCTTTTTCTGTGTAATTCCTCTGCTGCATGTTCTGAATCTTCAGTTCCCTGTACTATTGACTTGAAAATAGAACCAAGATCAATTAAACAATGCATGCAAGACACCAAACTTAAAATTAGACACTAGACTCAAACAAGAAACATAAAATATTTTTGGTTTTTATGATTTTTATAATTTTTTTTGTGCTTTTTCGAAAATTATATGAAACTAGAAAATAAAAGTTTCAGAATTCTCAATTTGGATTCCAGGAATCATTGCAATGTTAGTCTAAGACTCCGGTCCAGGAATTAGACATGGCTTCACAGCCAGCCAAGCTTTCAAAGAAAGCTTCGGTCCAAAACACTAGACATGGCCAATGGCCAGCCAAGCCTTAGCAGATCATTGCTCCAATAGCAAGATTGATAGAAATCAACAAGCTTTTGTGATGATAAGTTGAAACCTCGGTCCAATAAGATTAGACATGGCTTCTCAGCCAGCCAGACTTCAACAGATCATCGTGAAACTCTAGAACTCATTCTTAAGAACTCTGAAGAAAAAAAATACCTAATCTAAGCAGCAAGATGAACCGTCAGTTGTCTATACTCAAAACAATCCCCGGCAACGGCGCCAAAAACTTGGTGCACGAAATTGTGATCATCAATGGCGCCATCAACATGGTACGCTCATTGCAATCTCAACTCTCTATCACAACTCCGCACAACTAACCAGCAAGTGCACTGGGTCGTCCAAGTAATAAACCTTACGCGAGTAAGGGTCGATCCCACGGAGATTGTTGGTATGAAGCAAGCTATGGTCACCTTGTAAATCTTAGTCAGGCAGACTCAAATGGGTATAGATGATATATGAATAAAACATAAAGATAAAGATAGAGATACTTATGTATATCATTGGTGAGAACTTCAGATAAGCGTATGAAGATACTTTCCCTTCCGTCTCTCTGCTTTCCTACTGTCTTCATCCAATCCTTCTTACTCCTTTCCATGGCAAGCTTATGCAAGGGTTTCACCGTTGTCAGTGGCTACCTCCCATCCTCTCATTGGAAATGTTCAACGCACCCTGTCACGGCACGGCTATCCATCTGTCGGTTCTCAATCAGGCCGGAATAGAATCCAGTGATTCTTTTGCGTCTGTCACTAACGCCCCGCCTTCAGGAGTTTGAAGCACGTCACAGTCATTCAATCATTGAATCCTACTCAGAATACCACAGACAAGGTTAGACCTTCCGGATTCTCTTGAATGCCGCCATTAGTTCTTGCCTATACCACGAAGACTCTGATCTCACGGAATGGCTGGCTCGTTTGTCAGGCGAGCACTCAGTTGTCAGGCGATCAACCATGCATCGTGTATCAGGAATCCAAGAGATAAACACTAGAGCCTCGTATGCTTGTAGAACAAGAGTGGTTGTCAGTCACTTTGTTCATGAGTGAGAATGATGATGAGTGTCACGAATCATCACATTCATCAAGTTGAAGAACAAGTGATATCTTGGACAAAGAACAAGCGGAATTGAATAGAAGAACAATAGTAATTGCATTAATACTCGAGGTACAGCAGAGCTCCACACCTTAATCTATGGTGTGTAGAAACTCCACCGTTGAAAATACATAAGAACAAGAGTGATCATTGGCTTCGGTCCCAGAGAGGGAACCAGAAGAACCAAGATTTGATCTAAGAACTAGATGTCCAAAGATGATCTAGAGATCTAAAGTGATCAAAAGATGAAAATACAATAGTAAAAGGTCCTATATATAGAAAACTAGTAGCCTAGGGTGTACAGAGATGAGTAAATGACATAAAAATCCACTTCTGGGCCCACTTGGTGTGTGCTTGGGCTGAGCAATGAAGCATTTTTCGTGTAGAGACTATTCTTGGAGTTAAACGCCAGCTTTTATGCCAGTTTGGGCGTTTAACTCCCATTTTGGTGCCAGTTCCGGCGTTTAACGCTGGGAATTCTGAGGGTGACTTTGAACGCCAGTTTGGGCCATCAAATATTGGGCAAAGTATGGACTATCATATATTGCTGGAAAGCCCAGGATGTATACTTTCCAACGCCGTTGAGAGCGCGCCAATTGGGCTTCTGTAGCTCCAGAAAATCCACTTCGAGTGCAGGGAGGTCAGAATCCAACAGCATCTGCAGTCCTTTTCAGTCTCTGGATCAGATTTTTGCTCAGGTCCCTCAATTTCAGCCAGAAAATACCTGAAATCACAGAAAAACACACAAACTCATAGTAAAGTCCAGAAAAGTGAATTTTAACTAAAAACTAATAAAAATATACTAAAAACTAACTAGATCATACTAAAAACATACTAAAAACAATGCCAAAAAGCGTACAAATTATCCGCTCATCAGTCTCCCTTTTCTATTTTTTGTGTTGAGCGTCGCTTCCCTCTAGCAGCCATTGGGTATTTTAGCTATTTAAATTAAAAAAAACATGAAAAATATTGCAACATGTACAGTTAATGAGTTGCACTCCACTTGCAAGCACAATTTCTTAAAAGAATAACAAACATGGTAGTTGTCCCTACTATTCAAAGGAGTTTTGACAACTGATTGATATTTGGTTGTGGACCTCTAATATATGGGGCAGGTTACGTATCCAGTTCATATTCCCAAAGTTTTGCAAAAAATTAATTTACATAAAACTCTATTTTCTGATTGGTAAAAGATAAGGCTCGAACCTTTTTTTTATTCGAAGTCTCCATCTTTTGGAACTAATTGAAGTTATTCAGCTCAATACATTAGTTTATTTACATTGATGTAGTCAAAGCTAATAAAAATTTTCGGGTAACCATCTATTTTTTTCGAAAACCAATCGGTTACTGGAAGATTTATTTTAATTTTCGTAATGAATGCTTGTCTCCATCAAGTTTAATCAATTAATTCTCATAAAGTACTATGCTCGTATAACAGAATTGTGTTTGTTGTTATCTCTCATTATCACACACCCGGTCAAAGGTTTAGTCCACAACAAAGTTTAATGCGACGGCTAAACACTCGAAAAGGTTAGTATGAAAATCATACACATATTAGGTCAATAGCTCGAGAAAAGGGAAATTTTTTTCCATTTCCTATGAGTTATATTCCTTTTCATTAACTATGTGTATTACATTACCTGTCTCCCACACACTTTTTTTATTTTCCGTTTGTCATGGACACTCATCATCCAATTTATTGCCTAATGACTTTTTTGCTTTCCACCTTTTGGCCGTCGCCTATCAGTTATAGGAGACTGAACTTCCTATCCATCATCGCAAAGCTCTTCCTTCCCCAAACGAAACTTACAATTAACTATTAGTAATGTGTTTGTAATTTTTTTAGTATCATTGATAATAGCATAACATTGAATCACTTTTATAAACGTTAGAGATACAAAACCATAAACCATAAACCATAGGTACGAAACCAAACACTCTAAAACCTAATCACATAACCGTAAGACGTAAACCCTATCCCGTATAACGTTGAACCTAAACGCCGGTCCGTGAACAATAAATCGTAGGCCGTAAACACGAAACAATATATTGTAAACCATGAACGCCAAAAAGAGTAAAACAGGAACCATTCACTCGAAAACGTTAGACCTAGTCCCTAAACCGTACATATTGAACTGTACGCATTGAACCGGAAATCTCGAAACCATAACCCATACGCATGAAACCATTCACTCTAAGACCTAACGACCAAATCGTGAACCCTAAATCGTACACATTGAACTGGAAACCGCCAAACCATAAACCATATACACGAAACCATTCACTCTAAGACCTAGTCCTTAAACCGTACACATTGAACCGAACGTATTGAACCGAAAACCACCAAACCATAAACCATATGCACGAAACCATTCACTCTAAGACCTAGCGACCAAACCGTGAATCCTAAACCGTACACATTGAACCAGAAACCACAAAACCATAAACCATGGGCACGAAACCATTCACTCTGAGACCTAGTCAGTAAACCGTACACATTGAACCGTACACATTGAACCGTACGTATTTAACCGGAAACCTGCCAAACTATAAACCATACGCTTGAAACCATTCACTCTAAGACCTAGTCACTAAACCGTACACATTGAACCGTATGCATTTAACCAGAAACCGCCAAACCATAAACCATACGCTCGAAACCATACACTCTAAGACCTAGTCACTAAACCGTGAACCCTAAACCGCACATTGAACCATAAACCATAGGCACGAAACAATTTACTCTAAGACCTAGTCACTAAACCATACACACTGAATCGTACGCATTGAACCAGAAACCACCAAACTATAAACCATACGCTCAAAACCATACACTCTAAGACCTAGTCACTAAACCGTGAACCCTAATCCGCACATTGAACCATAAACCATAGGCACGAAACCATTCACTCTAAGACCTAGTCACTAAACCGTATACATTGAACTGTACGCATTAAACCTGAAATCGCCAAACCATAAACCATACGCATGAAACCATTCACTCTAAGACCTAGCAACCAGATCGTGAATCCTATACCATACTTATTGAACTGGAAACCGCCAAGCCAAAAACCATATGCTCGAAACCATTCACTCTAAGACATCGTCACTAAACCGTACACATTGAACCGTACGTATTGAACCAAAAACCGCCAAACTAAAAAACATACGCACGACACCATTCACGCTAAGACCTAGCGACCAAATGGTGAACCCTAAACCGTACCCATTGAACCAGTAACCGTCAAACCAAAAAATATATGCACGAACACATTAAACTGAACACATTGAACTGTACACATTGAACCGAAAACCGCCAAACCCGAAACCATAGGCACGAAACCATTCACTCTAAGACCTAGTCACTAAACCGTACACATTCAACTGTACGCATTTAACCAGAAACTGCCAAACCATATGTGATAGAAAACATACACTCTAAGACCTAGTCACTAAACTGTGAACCCTAAACCGCACATTAAACCATAAACCATAGGCACAAAACCATTCACTCTAAGACCTAGTCACTAAACCGTACACATTGAACCAGAAATCGCCAAACCCGACACCATAGGCACGAAAAAATTTACTCTAAGACCTAGTCACTAAACCATACACATTGAATCGTACGCATTGAACCGGAAACTGCCAAACCATAAACCATACGCTCGAAACTATACACTCTAAGACCTAGTCACTAAACCGTGAACCCTAAACCGCACATTGAACCATAAACCATTGGCACAAAACCATTCACTCTAAGACCTAGTCACTAAACCGTACACATTGAACCGAACGCATTTAACCGGAAACCGCCAAACCATAAACCATATGCTCGAAACCATACACTCTAAGACCTATTCACTAAACCTTGAACCCTAAACTGCACATTGAACCATAAACCATAGGTACAAAACCATTCACTCTAAGACCTAATCACTAAACTGTACACATTGAATCGTACGCATTGAACTGGAAACCGCCAAACCATAAACCATACACACGACACCATTCACGCTAAGACCTAGCGACCAAACCATGAACCCTAAACCGTACGCATTGAACCATAAACCGCCAAACCAAAAAACATATGTACGAACATATTGAACCGAACACATTAAACCGTACACATTGAATCGAACACATCGAACCGTACACATTGAACCGAAAACCGCCAAACCCGAAACCATAGGCACGAAACCATTCACGTTAAGAGCTAGTCACTAAACTGAACATATGGAACCGTACGCATTGAACCAGAAACCGTAAAATAACTAAACCGTACACATTAAACTCAGTGTTGGTATAAAGTTGCTTAAGCTAAATAAGTTGGTATGATTCATAAAATATGGGGAGATTTACCCAATTTAACTTCAATTTCTCCGTATTAGATAAAGGTATCACATGTTCTATTTCAAGAAGAAACTCTAACCCGCACCAAGTGGTATCCATAATACCATATACGAGTATACCACGTAATTAAGGCCATTAATTAATATTCCAATAGGTAGGTGATGGTTAGTCTATGACTACGAGCAACAACATGGTGCAATAAAGTGGAGACCATGCTGCATGCGTACAAGAAGGAGGCTACGAGTGGGTGAATGGTGGACGAAATTGTGATCACATCAATGTAGTATTCTTTGTTGTTGTATGGAATCATTATTTTGGCTCTTTGGCATATGTGGACACAACTCCATTCAACTTAACCAGCAAGTGTACTGGGTCATCCAAGTAATACCTTACGTGAGTAAGGGTCGATCCCACAGAGATTGTTGGTATGAAGCAAGCTATGGTCACCTTGTAAATCTCAGTTAAGTGGATTCATAGGGTCAAATGTAATTGGATTAGATAATTAAAAGATAAATAAAATAAAAAGGGATAGAAATACTTATGTAAATCAATAGTGGGGATTTCAGATAGGCGTGTGGAGATGCTAGAATCCTTTCGAATCTCTACTTTCTTATTACATTCATCCAATCCTCCTTAATCCTTTCCATGGCAAGCTGTATGTAGGGCATCACCATCATCAATGGCTACTTTTAATCCTCTCGGGAAAATGTTCTTATGCGCTGTCACTGCACGGCTAATCGTCTGGAGGCATCACCCTTGACAATGGCTACATCCCATCCTCTCAGTGAAAATGGTCCAGATGCTCTGTCACAGCACGGCTAATCATCTGTCGGTTCTCAATTAGGTTGGAATAGAATCCCTTGATTCTTTTGCGTTTGTCATCACGCCCAGCCTTCAGGAGTTTGAAGCTTGTCACAGTCATTCAATACCGGAATCCTACTCGGAATACCACAAACAAGGTTAGACTTTCCGGATTCCCGGGATCCTACTCGGAATACCACAGACAAGGTTAGACTTTCCGGATCCCCATGAATGCCGCCATCTATCTAGCTTATACCACGAAGATTCTGTTGGGGAATCTAAGAGATATGCGCCCGGCCTAAAGTAGAACTGAAGTGGTTGTCAGTCACGTGCGTTCATAGGTGAGAATGATGATGAGTGTCACGGATCATCACATTCATCAAGTTGAAGTGCAACGTATATCTTGGAATAAGAATAAAAGAGAATTAAATAGAAAATAATAGTAATTGTGTTGAAACTTGAGGTACAGCAGAGCTCCACACCCTTAATCTATGGTGTGCAGAAACTCCACCGTTGAAAATACATAAGGGAAAGGTTCAGGCATGGCCGAATGGCCAGTCCCCTGAATGATCAAAAGACCGAATGATCAAAGACTAAAACAGTCAAAGATTAAACTGTCCAAAGATTCTCATACACTAGTAAAAAGTCTTATTTATACTAAACTAGCTACTAGGATTTACATGAGTAAGTAATTGATGCATAAATCCACTTCCGGGGCCCACTTGGTGTATGCTTGGACTGAGATTGATCTATCCACGAGCTGAGGCTTTTCTTGGAGTTGAACTCCAAGTTATAATGTGTTTTGGGCGTTCAACTCCGGATCATGACGTGTTTCTGGCGTTTAACTCCAGACAGCAGCATGTACTTGGCGTTCAACGCCAATTTACGTCATCAATTTCCGAATAAAGTATGGACTATTATATATTGCTGGAAAGCTCTGGATGTCTACTTTTCAACGCCGTTAAGAGCGAGCCATTTGGAGTTCCGTAGCTCCAGAAAATACATTTTGATTGCAGGGAGGTCAGATTCCAACAGCATCAGCAGTCCTTTTGTCAGCCTTTTTCAGAGTTTTGCTCAAGTCCCTCAATTTCAGCCAGAAATTACCTGAAATTACAAAAAAACACACAAACTCATAGTAAAGTCCAGAAATGTGAATTTAACATAAAAACTAATGAAAACATCCCTAAAAGTAGCTTGAACTTACTAAAAACTACCTAAAAACAATGGCAAAAAGCGTATAAATTATCCGCTCATCACAACACCAAACTTAAATTGTTGCTTGTCCCCAAGCAACTGAAAATCAAATAGGATAAAAAGAAGAGAATATACTATAAATTCCAAAATATCAATGAATATTAATTCTAATTAGATGAGCGGGACTTGTAGCTTTTTGCTTCTGAATAGTTTTGGCATCTCACTTTTTCCTTTGAAGTTCAGAATGATTGGCTTCTCTAGGAACTTAGAATTTCGGATAGTGTTATTGACTTTCCTAGTTAAGTATGTTGATTCTTGAACACAGCTACTTTTGAGTCTTGGCCGTGGCCCTAAGCACTTTGTTTTCCAGTATTACCACCGGATATATAAATGCCACAGACACATAACTGGGTGAACCTTTTCAGATTGTGACTCAGCTTTGCTAGAGTCCCCAGTTAGAGGTGTCCAGAGTTCTTAAGCACACTCTTTTGCTTTGGATCACGACTTTAACCACTCAGTCTCAAGCTTTTCACTTGGACCTTCATGACACAAGCACATGGTTAGGGACAGCTTGATTTAGCCGCTTAGGCCTGGATTTTATTTCCCTGGGCCCTCCTATCCATTGATGCTCAAAGCCTTGGATCCTTTTTACCCTTGCCTTTTGGTTTTAAGGGCTATTGGCTTTTTCTGCTTGCTTTTTCTTTTTTTCTTTCTATTTTTTTTCGCAAGCTTTTTACTTTTCACTGCTTTTTCTTGCTTCAAGAATCAATTTTATGATTTTTCAGATCATCAATAACATTTCTCTTTGTTCATCATTCTTTCAAGAGCCAATAATTTTAACATTCATAAACAACAATATCAAAAGACATATGAACTGTTCAATCATTCATTCAGAAAACAAAAAGTGTTGTCACCACATCAATAAAATTAAATTAAATTCAAGGATAATTTCGAAATTCATGTACTTCTTGTTCTTTTGAATTAAAACATTTTTCATTTAAGAGAGGTGAAGGATTTCATGGAATTTATTCATAGCTTTAAGACATAGTTACTACATACTAATGATCATGAAGTAGAGACACAAAATATAGATAAACATAACATAGAAACCGAAAAACAGAAAGAAATAAGAACAAGGAATGAATCCACCTTTAGTGGCGTCTTCTTCTTGAAGGACCAACAATGTTCTTAAGCTCTTCTATGTCCCTTCCTTGCCTTTGTTGCTCCTCCCTCATTGCTCTTTGATCTTCTCTTATTTCATGGAGAATGATGGAGTGCTCATGATGTTCCACCCTTAATTGTTCAACATTGTGGCTCAAATCTTCCAAGGAAGTGTTGAGTTGTTCCCAATAGTTGTTGGGAGGAAAGTGCATCCCTTGAGGCATCTCAGGGATTTCTTGATGATGAGCTTCCTCATGCATCTCTTGAGAACCGTGAAGGGTCTCTCTTGCTTGCTCCATCCTCTTCTTGGTGATGGGCTTATCCTCTTCAATGAGGATGTCTCCTTCTATGATAACTCCAGCTGAGTAACATAGATGGCAAATAAGGTGAGGAAAAGATAGCCTTGCCATGGTGGAGGGCTTGTCGGCTATTTTGTAGATTTCATTGGAGATGACCTCATGAACTTCTACTTCCTCTCCAATCATGATGCTATGAATCATGATGGCCCGATCCACAGTAACTTCAGATCGGTTGCTAGTGGGAATGATGGAGCGTTGAATGAACTCCAACCATCCTCTAGCCACGGGCTTGAGGTCCAGTCTTCTTAGTTGAACTGGCTTGCCTTTGGAGTCTCTCTTCCATTGAGCTCCTTCCACACATATGTCCGTAAGGACTTGGTCCAACCTTTGATTAAAGTTGACCCTTCTAGTGTAGGGGCGTACATCTCCTTGCATCATGGGCAAGTGGAACGCCAACCTCACATTTTTCGGACTAAAATCTAAGTATTTCCCCCGAACCATTGTGAGATAATTCTTTGGACTCGGGTTCATACTTTGATCATGGTTCCTAGTGATCCATGCATTGGCATAGAACTCTTGAACTATTAAGATTCCGACTTGTTGCATGGGGTTGGTTAGGACTTCCCAACCTCTTCTTCGGATTTCATGTCGGATCTCCAGATACTCATTTTTCTTGAGCTTGAAAGGGACCTCAGGGATCACCTTTTTCTTTGCCACAACATCATAGAAGTGGTCTTGATGGCTTTTGGAGATGAATCTTTCCATCTCCCATGACTCGGAGGTGGAAGCTTTTGTCTTCCCTTTTCCTTTTCTAGAGGATTCTCCGGCCTTAGGTGCCATTGATGGTAATGGAAAAACAAAAAGCTTATGCTTTTACCACACCAAAATTAAAATATTGCTCGTCCTCGAGCAAGAGAAGAAAGAAGAGAAGAAGAAGAAGAAGAGAATATGGAGGGGAAGGGAAAGTGTAGGTTCGGCCAAAGTATGGAAGAGGGGGTTGTGTTGAGTGAAAATAAAGTAGAATGGAAGGGTATATATAGGGAAAGGGGAGAGGGTAGGTTCGACCATACATGGTGGGATTGGGTGGGAAAATGTTTTTGAATTTTGAAGGTAGGTGGGGTTTATGGGGAAGAGTGGATGGAAGTGAGTGGTGAATAGGTGATTGGGAAGAGAGATTGAGGTGATTGGTGAAGGATTTTTGGAAAGTGTGACATGGGGAAGAGTGAAATAGGATTAGGAGGTAAGGTGGGAATATAGTAGGTGGGGATCCTGTGGGGTCCACAGATCCTTAGCTGTGGGGTCCACAGATCCTTAGGTGTCAAGGAATTCCATCCCAACACCAAATAGGCATGTAAAATGCCTTTGCACACCATTCTGGCGTTTAAACACCGAGTGGTGCACATTCTGGGCGTTCAACGCCCATATGTAACATGTTTCTGGCGTTGAACGCCAGTTTCATGCTTGTTACTGGCGTTCAGCGCCAGCTTTTCCTCTAGGCACATTCCTGGCGTTCAAACGCCAGAATGTGGCTTGTTTCTGGCATTCAGCGCCAGATTCATGCTCTGTTCTGGCGTTGAACGCTAGCCAGATGCTCCTTACTGGCGTTGAACGCCAATCTGTGCTTCCTCCAGGGTGTGATTTTTCTTCTGCTGTTTTTGATTCTGTTTTTAATTTTTATATTTTTTTCGTGACTCCACATGATCATGTACCTAACAAAACACAAAATAACAATAAAATAGAATAAAATAAAAATTAGATAAATAAAATTGGGTTGCCTCCCAACAAGCGCTTCTTTAATATCAATAGCTTGACATGGGGCTCTCATGGAGCCACAAAGTTGATCAGGTCAATGTTGTATAGTCCCAACACCAAACTTAGAGTTTGGATATGGGGTCTTAACACCAAACTTAGAGTTTGGTTGTGGCCTCCCAACACCAAACTTAGAGTTTGACTGTGGGGGCTCTTCTTGACTCTGAATTGAGAGAAGCTCTTCATGCTTACTCTCTTTTGTCACAGAGGGATGGCCATGTGCCTTAAACACAAGGTAGTCCCCATTCAATTGAAGGACTAGTTCACCTCTGTTGACATCTGTCACAGCTCCTGCTGTAGCTAGAAAAGGTCTTCCAAGGATGATGCATGCATCCTCTTCCTTCCTAGTGTCTAAGATTATGAAATCAGCAGGGATGTAAAGGCCTTCAACCTTTACTAACACGTCCTCCACTATTCCATAAGCTTGTCTCAATGACTTATCTGCCAATTGTAATGAGAACAAGGCAGGTTGTACCTCAATGATCCCCAGCTTCTCCATTACAGAGAGTGGCATAAGATTTATCCCTGACCCCAGATCACACAGAGCTTTTGCAAAGGTCATGGTGCCTATGGTACAAGGTATCAAAAACTTGTCAGGATCTTGTTTCTTTTGAGGTAAAATTTGCTGAATCCAGGTATCTAGTTCACTAATAAGCAAGGGAGGTTCACTTTCCCAAATCTCATTACTAAATAACTTGGCATTCAGCTTCATGATAGCTCCTAAATATTGAGCAACTTGCTCTCCAGTCACATCTTCATCCTCTTCAGAGGAAGAATAGTCTTCAGAGCTCATGAATGGCAGAAGGAGATTTAATAGAATCTCTATGGTCTCTATATGAGCTTCAGATTCCTTTGGATCCTTAATAGGAAACTCCTTCTTGCTTGAGGGACGTCCCAGGAGGTCTTCCTCACTAGGATTTTTGTCCTCTTCCTCCCTTGTGCATTCGGCCATATTGATTATATCAATGGCCTTGCACTCTCCTTTTGGATTTTCTTCTGTATTGCTTGGGAGAATACTGGGAGGAGTTTCAATGACTTTCTTACTCAGCTGGCCCACTTGTGCCTCCAGATTTCTGATGGAGGATCTTGTTTCACTCATGAAACTGAAAGTGGCCTTTGACAGATCAGAGACTAGATTGGCTAAATTAGAAGTATTTTGTTCAGAATTCTCTGGCTGTTGCTGAGAAGATGATGGAAAAGGCTTGCTATTGCTCAGCCTATTGCGTCCACCATTGTTAAAGCCTTGTTGAGGCTTTTGTTGATCCTTCCATGAGAAATTTGGATGATTTCTCCATGATGAGTTGTAGGTATTTCCATAAGATTCACCCATGTAATTAACCTCTGCCATGGCAGGGTTCTCAGGATCATAAGCTTCTTCAGAAGCTGCCTCTTTAGTACTGTTGGATGCATGTTGCCATCCATTCAGATTTTGAGAGATCATGTTGACCTGTTGAGTCAACACTTTGTTCTGAGCCAATATGGCATTCAGAGCATCAATTTCAAGAACTCCTTTCTTCTGAGGTATCCCATTATTCACTGAATTCCTCTCAGAAGTGTACATGAATTGGTTGTTTGCAACCATATCAATGAGTTCTTGAGCCTCTTCAGGCGTTTTCTTTAGGTGAATAGATTCACCTGCAGAATGGTCCAATGACATTTTCGAAAATTCAGATAGACCATAATAGAATATATCTAATATGGTCCATTCTGAAAACATGTCAGATGGACATCTTTTGGTCAGCTGCTTGTATCTTTTCCAAGCTTCATAGAGGGATTCACCATCTTTTTGTTTGAAGGTTTGAACATCCACTCTTAGCTTGCTCAGCTTTTGAGGAGGAAAGACTTTATCCAAGAAGGCTGTGACCAGCTTATCCCAGGAGTCCAGGCTATCCTTAGGTTGTGAATCCAGCCATATTCTAGCTCTGTCTCTTACAGCAAAAGGGAAAAGCATGAGTCTGTAGACTTCAGGATCAACTCCATTCGTCTTTACAGTCTCACAGATCTGCAAGAACTCAGTTAAAAACTGATAAGGATCTTCAGATGGAAGTCCATAAAACTTGCAGTTTTGTTGCATTAAGGCAACTAGCTGAGGTTTCAGCTCAAAGTTGTTGGCTCCAGTGGCAGGAATGGAGATGCTTCTTCCATCAAACTTGGACGTTGGCTTTGTGAAGTCACCAAGCATTCTCCTTGCATTATTATTATTTTCGGCTGACATCTCCTTCTCTTGTTCGAAAATTTCTGAAAGGTTACCTTTAGATTGTTGTAACTTAGCTTCTCTTAATTTTCTCTTCAGAGTCATTTCAGGTTCAGGATCAATTTCAACAAGAGTGCCTTTTTCCTTGTTCCTGCTCATATGAAAGAGAAGAAAACAAGAAAAGAAGAGGAATCCTCTATGTTACAGTATAGAGATTCCTTTATGTTAGTAGAAGAAGAAAGGGGAGAAGAGTGAAGAAGAATGGGTTCGGATTTTTAGATGGAGAGAGGTGAAGAGAAGTGTTAGTAATTAAATAATTAAATAGAAGAAGAGAAGAGGAAGAGAATTCGAAAATAATTTTGAAAAAGGGGTTAGTAATTTCGAAAATTAAAGATAAGATATAATCAAAATTAAAATTTAAAACAAAATGAATTTTTGAAAAAGAGATGAGATATTTTCGAAAATTAGAGAGGTAAAAATAGTTAGGTGGTTTTGAAAAAGATAAGAAACAAACACAAAGTCAAAGAGTTAGTTGAAAAAGATATTAAAATCAAAATTTGAAAAGATGAGAAGATAAGAAGTTAGATAAGATATTTTGAAATCAAATTTTTGAAAAAGATAAAATTTTTAAAAAGATATGATAAAAAGATAAGATAAGAAGATAAGATAGAAAAGATTTTAATTTTTAAATTTAAAATTAATTACTTAACTAACAAGTAACTACAAGATATGATTCTAGAATTTTAAAGATTGAACCTTTCTTAATAAGAAAGTAACAAACTTCAAATTTTTGAATCAATCACATTAATTGTTAGCTAATTTTTCGAAAATATGATATAAAGATAAGAAAAAGATTTTGAAAATAATTTGAAAAGATTTTTAAAATTTTCGAAAAATAGAAAAAAATGAAAAAGATATAATTTTTGAAAAAGATTTTGAAAAGATAAGATTTTTAAAATTGAAAATTTGACTTGACTTGTAAGAAACAACTAATTTTGAAAATTTTTGACTAAGTCAACTCAAATTTTCGAAAATTATGAGAAAAATAAGGAAAAGATATTTTTTTAATTTTTGAATTTTTAATGATGAGAGAGAAAAACACAAATATGACCCAAAACATGAAAATTTTGGATCAAAACACTTAATGCATGCAAGAACACTATGAATGTCAAGATGAACACCAAGAACACTTTGAAGATCATGATGAACATCAAGAACATATTTTTGAAAAAATTTTGATGAAAAGAAAACATGCAAGACACCAAACTTAGAAATCTTTAATGCATGGACTCTAACAAACGAAAAATGCATATGAAAAACAACAAACAACACAAAACAAGAAATCATCAAGATCAAACAAGAAGACTTGTCAAGAACAACTTGAAGATCATGAAGAACACTATGAATGCATGAAATTTTCGAAAAATGCAAGAAAAAATTTTTAAAGCATGCAACTGACACCAAACTTAAAAATTGACTCAAGACTCAAACAAGAAACACAATATTTTTTATTTTTATGATTTTATGATTTTTTTGGATTTTTATTAATTTTTTTTCGAAAATATTTTTAGAAAAACGAAAAAGAAAAGAAAATTTTGAAAAAGATTTTTGAAAAAATTTTTGAAAAGAAAATTACCTAATCTGAGCAACAAGATGAACCGTCAGTTGTCCATACTCGAACAATCCCCGGCAACGGCGCCAAAAACTTGGTGGACGAAATTGTGATCACATCAATGTAGTATTATTTGTTGTTGTATGGAATCATTATTATGGCTCTTTGGCATATGTGGACACAACTCCGTTCAACTTAACCAGCAAGTGTACTGGGTCATCCAAGTAATACCTTACGTGAGTAAGGGTCGATCCCACAGAGATTGTTGGTATGAAGCAAGCTATGGTCACCTTGTAAATCTCAGTTAAGTGGATTCATAGGGTCAAATGTAATTGGATTAGATAATTAAAAGATAAATAAAATAAAAAGGGATAGAAATACTTATGTAAATCAATAGTGGGGATTTCAGATAGGCGTGTGGAGATGCTAGAATCCTTTCGAATCTCTACTTTCTTATTACATTCATCCAATCATTCTTACTCCTTTCCATGGCAAGCTGTATGTAGGGCATCACCATCATCAATGGCTACTTTTAATCCTCTCGGGAAAATGGTCCTATGCGCTGTCACTACACGGCTAATCGTCTGGAGGCATCACCCTTGACAATGGCTACATCCCATCCTCTCAGTGAAAATAGTCCAGATGCTCTGTCACAGCACGGCTAATCATCTGTCGGTTATCAATCAGGTTGGAATAGAATCCCTTGATTCTTTTGCGTTTGTCATCACGCCCAGCCTTCAGGAGTTTGAAGCTTTTCACAGTCATTCAATACCGGAATCCTACTCGGAATACCACAGATAAGGTTAGACTTTCCGGATTCCCGAGATCCTACTCGGAATACCACAGACAAGGTTAGACTTTCTGGATCCCCATGAATGCCGCCATCTATCTAGCTTATACCACGAAAATTCTGTTGGGGAATCTAAGAGATATGCGCCCGGCCTAAAGTAGAACTGAAGTGGTTGTCAGTCACGTGCGTTCATAGGTGAGAATGATGATGAGTGTCACGGATCATCACATTCATCAAGTTGAAGTGCAACTTATATCTTGGAATAAGAATAAAAGAGAATTGAATAGAAAATAATAGTGATTGTATTGAAACTTGAGGTACAGCAGAGCTCCACACCCTTAATCTATGATGTGCAGAAATTCCACTGTTGAAAATACATAAAGGAAAGGTTCAGGCATGGCCGAATGGCCAGCCCCCTGAATGATCAAAAGACCGAATGATCAAAGACTAAAACAGTCAAAGATTAAACTGTCCAAAGATTCTCATACACTAGTAAAAAGTCTTATTTATACTAAACTAGCTACTAGGGTTTACATGAGTAAGTAATTGATGCATAAATCCACTTCCGGGGCCCACTTAGTGTATGCTTGGGCTGAGCTTGATCTATCCATGAGCTGAGGCTTTTCTTGGAGTTGAACTCCAAGTTATAACATGTTTTGGGCGTTCAACTCCGGATCATGACGTGTTTCTGGCGTTTAACTCCAGACAGCAGCATGTACTTGGCGTTCAAGGCCAATTTACGTCGTCAATTTCCGAATAAAGTATGGACTATTATATATTGCTGGAAAGTTCTGGATGTCTACTTTCCAACGCCATTGAGAGCGCACCATTTGGAGTTCCGTAACTCCAGAAAATCTATTTTGAGTGCAGGGAGGTCAGATTCCAACAGCATCAGCAGTCCTTTTGTCAGCCTTTTTCAGAGTTTTGCTCAAGTCCCTCAATTTTTGCCAGAAATTACCTGAAATTATAGAAAAACACACAAACTCATAGTAAAGTCCAGAAATGTGAATTTAACATAAAAACTAATGAAAACATCCCTAAAAGTAGCTTGAACTTACTAAAAACTACCTAAAAATAATGCCAAAAAGCGTATAAATTATCCGCTCATCAGTGAACTACACACAAAAAACTACAAACTATATGCTTACAAATTCTTCCGCATACAACATGGATACTAGAAGGAAGACCTCAAGCATGGCAGTCGAATGTTTGGAAATGTTCCATGGAATCGATCGAACTGCATTTAAGATGCTTACATAAGTCCTTCACCGTGAAGTTACACAGTCCTTGATGGTCATCACATTTCTACTATCAATGGAGACCATAGGACTGAGTGGTATTGTGCAAACTGTCATAAAAAAGGATGGCTGGTTTATGAACAGTCTTGCCGAGGATTGTGTCATCTGTTTGCAATGCCTACTATCTCCCGAGTTCTCAGGGGTTGTGGACAAATCTAGAAAACTTGAAACCCTCGGACACATATTGAAAACTGAGCTCACCTTATACCAGGTTCATAGGATGAGATCCATCCTCCTAACGATAATTCTCGATACCCTCTCAAATATTTGCTCTAGAATTTTAGGCGACATAACAATGGATGCCATGTGGTTGGAGTATCAGAAGAATTCAGCAAGATTATTGAGTTTCAACACACAGGACCAGTGCATTTCAGTTGCACCAGAGGAATTGAGTAGACATAACAATGGCCGACGAATGCATATGCAACAAGGAGGAAGGAAGACTGAACAAGAAAAGGGAAAGCAAAAGTACATCTGCAAGGAGCTGGACGACGTGAAACGTCCAAAGACACTGACCGTATGCTTCGGTCAAGAGGCTATGCCCACTGCGGATGGCATTGCTGAGTTTTTCTGCAACTTGTTTGGTCATGTGGTTCAAAGGGTGACAGTCATGCCTCGGAGGGACAAAGACTCCGCTGATTTTGCTTTCGTTCTTTTCACCGACGCCTCAATCCCGAGCATTTTCATGGGGGACAAAAATGTTGTTCATCATACCATACAAGGCATGAAAAGTTGGATCAGATGGTGGACAGAAACACATTATCGCTGTGTGGATTAGTCTACAATACACGATCAAGGTTAGTGTCATTTTTTCAAATTAATTTAGTTACACCAGAATGTTTACTTGTTAAGGGAGCTGATTTATATGTTAGATGGAATTAAAACACCATGCGATATACTAAGAAAGCACAAATGTTCATTTTTTAAATCCAATTTAAACTATCGTTCCATTATATGTTACCGGATTTTGTTCATAAAATCTTGATAAAGCTGGTTCCTTATTCGACTGTGGTCATGAAGTTTAAATTGGAAATTAGAAACCGTATGATCAGTTATTAAGTTCATGTCGTTTGGAGTCCTTCACCATCCACCTCCTAAAGATAAGATATTTTGATGTAGTTGAACTTATTGGGACTAACGTAGGGGACATACCAGGAATGTTTTTTAGAACTATACACGTTGAATAACACCTTTTTTAGTTTGACATTTTGAAACCGGCCTGGTGTATGTGGCTGCCTGGTTGTGTATAAATTTTTTTTTTTAACGGGCCCTAAAGCTATTGTTAGCAAAAAATAGAATCTTTCTGGACCATAAAGGGTTATACACTATGCCCAAAAATTCCAATTGAAATTTAAATGGACCAGTGACAGTGTACTTGTTCGAAATTCCAAAAAGTTTTTCATTTTTTTTAAAACCCAAAGCTGGCAGAGTGCCCCAATTAACAAATAACAAAGTGAAGAAATCAAATAAACCTACATTCATGAGGGTTAAAATATTGTGACAATGATGTTGTTATGGCCACAAACAATTCTTGCACAAGAAGAATAACTAAACCTCTAAAATTCTTGTCATGGCCAAATTTATTGTTTAACAGTTAACATGTCATTATTTTTTGTTAAATAAATAACCTAATCGAATATGTTCCTGATAGATTATTGTTCACGTATGATATGTGCATTCAGTAGCATTGCATTTGCATTCAGTAGCAGTCACTATTAGGTCGATACACTACCTATAATGGTATAACCAAAATGTAGTCGCAATAAAATAGATTACAAGATATATGCACCATATATACAAACCAAAAAATATCACAAATGTTCACCAAATGTCAAACACAGCACATCACATACAAAATAACACTTTGATAATAACATTTTGATTAATTATACTAGACATGAACTTTTAAAGGTCTGCATAAATCTTTTAGGTTGACCCCTGGTTGACGGACGAGTCAGCAGAGGTTATGGGTTGCTGCCGCTTACTAGGACCTGCATCAGTCCCCCCACCTTGTTGCCTCTTGTTGACACTGTAGTAGAGTTTAAAAAATTTAGGCATAAAAATTGAAAACGTGAAAAATTAGAGCAGATAGCAGTGGTAAGATGTTGCTCACCCTGACTGCTAAGTATCCACATCATGCTGTTGTTGGCTCCAGCGGTGATTTCTAAGGAACATCTCGGTGTGGTAGACTCTTAGTTGGGCTTCTTTGTTGAAGTAAGCACCGCACACTAATGACAAGCGTTGTATAATTTGTTTAGGCAAAACCTTTGACGCATACAGTTCGTCAATGACACATGGAGGTTTCTCTTTCCGATTAATGTCTCTGACGATCATGTAGAATACTCCCCAGCCAACGTACCTAAGCTCCACACTCAGCAAAGAAGATCGTCTATACATGCGTCATATCATCTCTAAATCAGCTCCCTTAATCCAGAACCTGTCACCGTCTCTCTTGGGCGTGATATGTAGGCAATTGTCTTGAGTGTCTATTAAATAAAGATCCGTTGTACTGTACCACTTGAATAAATTCACGATATTAGGTGGGAATTCGATATCATCCTGTGGCGAAACAAGACAAAACCATGGCAAGTTAGTGTTCCAAAGGTTTTTTTAACAGAAGCATAACAAAGAAACAAGGAAAAGTTGTGGATTAATGTACATCTATTGCGAAGAGCCCGAATACATAAAACTGGTTGTAGTATTGTTGTATGTTCCTTAATGCATTAACATACCTAACCAACATGAAGAAACAATGTCAAATGAAAAACAGGGGAGTTAAACCTAAAAGAAGGGATGATTTATAGCCAAACATTTCGTGACTCTTTAGTTACTGGTTCTTTGCATGCAGTTATGTAAATATGGTTGGTTTAATTCTTTACAGATACAACTGTTATCAAAGGAGGTAGTAGAAGATTGAAGAAGATGCTTACCAAAATTCAGGTTCCATTCTTGTTTAATTACTGCGAAAATGGCTGTGGTTGATGGGAGGGAGATGCCAAGGAAGTGTTACAGACAAAGAATAGTTGATTAATAGGTGTTACTTTTTTTTCTTTTTTGCTTTGTTACTATGTTAGTTGAGAATTTATTAAACTTTTTTAATGTGAAATTAATCCAAACGCCGAATCAGTGGTAGTGGGTAGTTATTATTAGCCAATTCTTTGTGTTTTCCTAATGTTTGGAAAACGTAAAGTCCCCCTTTAATTGATTACCAAAATTTTTGGAAATGTTTCGTTTATAAATGTGCAGAGATCCCCTTTAATTGAATCACAAATGTTTTCAAAATTGTTATCCCTTGGTAATACACGTTGTTGATAAGGAAAATGTTATAACTTTTTTATTTTTTAAATGAATTGAATTGCAAACTAGTTTATTTGTTATACAATATTAGATATCAAGAAAGCAAGTTATTAAATGATTTCAAATTTTTAATTTACCCAGTAAAGTTTGCTTCAACCAGGAAAGATTTTTTAGTTTTAATTATGTTAATAACTAACATTGAAGAATTTAAATTTAAACACTAAATAGTTATCAAAATAGGTACTAATAATCATAAAAAAAATTAATAAAAGATACCCAGTAATCAAATGATTTCAGAATTTTAAATTCAATATTAAAAAATAAAAAAGTTTGTTTGAACATTCAACCGATTATATTTTAATTTAGCATTAATTGCGCTAGTAAATTAGTGTGTTTCAACCAATTTACTTCTAGCATGAATTTCGTTAATAAGAAACGTTGAATAAATTAATTTTCCAAGTAAATAGTAGTATTTATCTATAAACCCAGTAATCAAAGGAATTCAGTATTTCAGTTCAAATAAAAAAACGAATTTAAGTCATAAACTTTTTTTTCCAACAAGACATAAATTTTTCTAGCATTAATTTGGTTAAAAACAAACATTGAAGAATTTATTTTTCCAAGGAAATTAAATATTTTTGAAGGAAAATTAATTTTTTTGACGTTTTTATAAACTGCAACCATTAATTAAGGGGGATTTACGGGGAGTTAGGATTCGGATAGAAGGGAATATGTGTTGAAGAGAATGGATAACGTAACGTTTTATTACTTAATTTAAAATTTAAAATTTTTTTCTTTAGATATATATCAGAAGCGTGCAAATTAAGTTCCCTTTACTGTATCCCTTCTCTTTCACATATAACACTCCTCCTTCTAACCCCAATGAATAGACGTTGCTACTGAAGGTTTTGACTCGAAGATCTTCAACCACGCGAAAACGCCTACCCAGGTAAAAATCGCTGCTAACTCTTCTCCAGATAGCGATCAGTAATGATCACCATCTTCACGCAATGTCCATTTATTTAAAATTTTATGGTAGTAAAATCAATATAAACAACCCTGTGATTTTTGCAAGGAACCAGATAAGGATTTGGGTTTCGCGTTTGTTCATATGATAAAGAATTTCTTTGCATTTAGATTTGTTTAAGTTTGTTCTGTTAACTATTCAAAAGCTCACGACTCTCACCTGTTTCATGCAACGGTAGTTGCACTATTTGTGGAAAAATTTAACCACTTTCTTTCCAATAACAAAATGATGCATGTCTGTAGATTTTGAACCGTAAGTATCACTTGTATGAGATTTTCATCTTGAACTATGATTTGATTCGATTGTGGCCATGAACTCTGTTTTGCAGTTGCCATAAATGATGTCTTCCAGGGACAATGGTAAGAGAAAGCTACACATCGATCAGGGTAGCACGACGAACTACAAGTTGAGGTTTTTGAAGCCAGTAATCAGGCCATCAATGTTCAAACTGGTAAATCAGCTCCCTTTACTTCCAATCTTTGAATTCAAACATTATGTGGTGATATCGATTTTTTTACCCAACTTGACTTCTGTGTAACAGTCATTACCTATAACTCTGGATGAGCTCCCAAACTGGACCCCGTTCCTAGACCTAGTTGTGCTTGACGGAAGGAATAACCCCTTTAGGTGCTTTTGGTTGCCAGTTCAAAATGGAAAAATCGCACTGACGCGTGGCTGGCAGGAGTTCTACCAGACGTACAAAATCAATCTGGACTCCGTGATCTATTTCAAACACAAAGGAAACTCCATTTTCCAAGTCCAGATATTTGATTTTGGTGGCATTGAGAATTCATACCAACTCCGTGATCCAGAAGAACCACCATATGTAAGGACTGGTGACTACCAAATTGCAAAGTGTATTGATGAGCGGATAATTTGTACCCTTTTTGGCATTGTTTTTAGTATGTTTTTGGTAGTTTTAGTTGAGTTCTTAGTATATTTTTATTAGTTTTTAGTTAAAATTCACTTTTCTGGACTTTACTATGAGTTTGTGTGTTTTTCTGTGATTTCAGGTATTTTCTGGCTGAAATTGAGGGATCTGAGCAAAAATCTGATTCAGAGACTGAAAAGGACTGCAGATGCTGTTGGATTCTGACCTCCCTGCACTCGAAGTGGATTTTCTGGAGCTACAGAAGCCCAATTGGCGCGCTCTCAACGGCGTTGGAAAGTAGACATCCTGGGCTTTCCAGCAATATATGATAGTCCATACTTTGCCCAAGATTTGATGGCCCAAACTGGCGTTCAAAGTCACCTACAGAAATTCCAGCGTTAAACGCCGGAACTGGCACCTAAATGGGAGTTAAACGCCCAGAATGGCATAAAAGCTGGCGTTTAACTCCAAGAAGAGTCTCTACACGAAAATGCTTCATTGCTCAGCCCAAGCACACACCAAGTGGGCCCGGAAGTGGATTTTTATGTCATTTACTCATCTTTGTACACCTTAGGCTACTAGTTTTCTATAAGTAGGACCTTTTACTATTGTATTAGACATTTTGGTAGCTATCTTTGAGTTTTATGCTATCTTAGATCATTGGGAGGCTGGCCTCACGGCCATGCCTAGACCTTGTTCTTATGTATTTTCAACGGTGGAGTTTCTACACACCATAGATTAAGGTGTGGAGCTCTGCTGTACCTCGAGTATTAATGCAATTACTATTGTTCTTCTATTCAATTCCGCTTGTTCTTTGTCCAAGATATCACTTGTTCTTCAACTTGATGAATGTGATGATCCGTGACACTCATCATCATTCTCACTCATGAACAAAGTGACTGACAACCACTCTTGTTCTACAAGCATACGAGGCTCTAGTGAATATCTCTTGGATTCCTGATACACGATGCATGGTTGATCGCCTGACAACCGAGTGCTCGCCTGACAAACGAGCCAGCCATTCCGTGAGATCAGAGTCTTCGTGGTATAGGCGAGAACTGATGGCGGCATTCAAGAGAATCCGGAAGGTCTAACCTTGTCTGTGGTATTCTGAGTAGGATTCAATGATTGAATGACTGTGACGTGCTTTAAACTCCTAGCAGGCGGGGCGTTAGTGACAGACGCAAAAGAATCACTGGATTCTATTCCGGCCTGACCGAGAACCGACAGCTGATTAGCCATATGCTGTGACAGAGCATAGGAACATTTTCACTGAGAGGATGGGAGGTAGCCACTGACAACGGTGAAACCCTTGCATAAGCTTGCCATGGAAAGGAGTAAGAAGGATTGGATGAAGACAGTAGGAAAGCAGAGAGACGGAAGGGAAAGCATCTTCATACGCTTATCTGAAGCTCTCACCAATGATATACATAAGTATCTCTATCTTTATCTTTATGCTTTATTCGTTTATCACAATACCCATTTGAGTCTGCCTGACTGAGATTTACAAGGTGACCATAGCTTGCTTCATACCAACAATCTCCGTGGGATCGACCCTTACTCACGTAAGGTATTACTTGGACGACCCAGTGCACTTGCTGGTTAGTTGTGTGAAGTTGTGTTTATGCCATGGTATTGAGCACCAAGTTTTTGGATTCATTACCGGGGATTGTTTTGTGTAAAAGTAGTGATCACAATTTCGTGCACCAAGTTTTTGGCGCCGTTGCCGGGGATTGTTTGAGTATGGACAACTGACGGTTCATCTTGTTGCTTAGATTAGGTATTTTTCTTCAGAGTTCTTAAAAATAAATTCTAGTGTTTTATGATGATCTGTTGAAGTCTGGCTGGCTGAGAAGCCATGTCTAATCTTATTGGACCGAGGTTTCAACTTATCATCACAAGAGCTTGTTGATTTCTATCAATCTTGCTGTTGGAGCAATGATCTGCTAAGGCTTGGCTGGCCATTGGCCATGTCTAGTGTTTTGGACTGAAGCTTTCTCTGAAAGCTTGGCTGGCTGTGAAGCCATGTCTAATTCCTGGACCGGAGTCTTAGACTAACATTGCAATGATTCCTGGAATCCAAATTGAGAATTCTGAAACCTTTATTTTCTAGTTTCATATAATTTTCGAAAAAGCACAAAAAAAGTACAAAATCATAAAAACCAAAAATATTTTATGTATGAGTCTAGTGTCTAATCTTAAGTTTGGTGTCTTGCATGCCTTGTTTATTTGATCTTGGTTCTATTTTCAAGTCAATAGTACAGGGGACTGAAGATTCAGAACATGCAGCAGAGGAATTACACAGAAAAAGCTGGGCGTTCAAAACGCCCAGTGAAGAAGGACAGACTGGCGTTTAAACGCCAGCCAGGGTACCTGGTTGGGCGTTTAACGCCCAAAAGGGTATATTTTTGGGCGTTAAACGCCAGAATGGATACCATTCTGGGCGTTTAACGCCAGGATGGCACAAGGGGGAAGATTTTGTTTTCAAATCAAATTTTTTTTTCAAGTTTTCAAAGTTTTTCAAAACCAAATCTTTTTCAAATCATATCTTTTCAATCAAATGTTTTCAAAATCAATTTCTTTCCTTTTTCAAAGATACTTACTAACAATTAATGATTTGATTGAACATCTCAAGTATATTGCCTTTTCTGTTGAGAAAGGTTTAATGCTTGAATCATATCTTTTCTTGTTAGGCAAGTCATTAATTTTTTTCTTTTAAAATTGTTTTCAAATCATATCTTTTAAAATTGTTTTCAAATCATATCTTTTCAATCATATCTTTTCAAGCACATCTTTTTCAAATAGTTTTCAATTATATCTTTTTAACCTCTAATTTCAAAATCTTTTCAAAAATTACTTGATTTTTTTCCTTTCACTCTTGGTTTTCAAAAATCAATTAAAGTTTTTCAAAATATTTTCAAACTTTTTCACTTGATTTTCGAAAATTTCCTTCCCCTCTTCTCACATCCTTCTATTTATGGAGTATAACTCCTTCTTAATGCACAATTCGAACTCTATCTGATCAAGTTCGAATTCTTCTACCTCTTTCTTCTATTTTTCTTTTCCTCTGACACCTCAAGGAATCTCTATACTGTGACATAGAGGATTCCACATTTTCTTGTTCTCTTCTCTTTCATATGAGCAGGAACAAAGACAAAGGCATTCTTGTTGAAGCTGACCCTGAACCTGAAAGGACTTTGAAGCGAAAGCTAAGAGAAGCTAAGGCACAACTCTCTGTAGAGGACCTAACCGAATTCTTCAAAGAAGAAGGACCTATGGCAGCCGAAAACAACAACAATGCCAACAATGCAAGGAAGGTGCTGGGTGACTTTACTGCACCTACTCCCGATTTCTATGGGAGAAGCATCTTTATCCCTGCCATTGGAGCAAACAACTTTGAGCTTAAGCCTCAATTAGTTTCTCTAATGCAACAGAATTGCAAGTTCCATGGACTTCCATTGGAAGATCCTCATCAGTTTTTAGCTGAATTCTTGCAAATCTGTGACACAGTCAAGACTAATGGGGTTGACCCTGAGGTCTACAGATTGATGCTATTCCCTTTTGCTGTAAGAGACAGAGCTAGAATATGGTTGGACTCTCAACCTAAGGAAAGCCTGGACTCTTGGGAAAAACTAGTCAATGCCTTCTTGGCAAAGTTCTTTCCACCTCAAAAATTGAGTAAGCTTAGAGTGGAAGTCCAAACCTTCAGACAGAAGGAAGGAGAATCCCTCTATGAAGCTTGGGAAAGATACAAACAGTTGATCAGAAAGTGTCCATCTGACATGCTTTCTGAATGGAGCATCATAGGTATTTTCAATGATGGTCTGTCTGAACTATCCAAGATGTCTTTGGATAGCTCTGCTGGAGGATCTCTTCATCTGAAGAAGACGCCTACAGAAGCTCAAGAGCTAATTGAAATGGTTGCAAATAACCAATTCATGTACACTTCTGAAAGGAATCCTGTGAACAATGGGACAAATCAGAAGAAAGGAGTTCTTGAGATTGATACTCTGAATGCCATTTTGGCTCAGAACAAGATATTGACCCAACAAGTCAATTTGATTTCTCAAAGTCTGTCTGGAATGCAAAATGCACCAAGCAGTACTAAGGATGCTTCATCTGAAGAAGAAGCCTGTGATCCTGAGAACCCTTCAATGGAAGAGGTGAATTACCTAGGAGAACCCTATGGAAACACCTATAATTCTTCATGGAGAAATCATCCGAATTTCTCTTGGAAGAATCAAGAGAGATCTCAACAAGGTTTCAACAACAATAATGGTGGAAGAAACAGGTTTAGCAATAGCAAGCCTTTTCCATCATCTTCTCAGCAACAGACAGAGAATTCTAAGCAGAACCCCTCTGACTTAGCAACCATGGTCTCTGATCTAATCAAAACCACTCAAAGTTTCATGACTGAAACAAGGTCCTCCATTAGAAATTTGGAGGCACAAGTGGGACAGTTGAGCAAGAAAGTTACTGAACCCCCTCCAAGTACTCTTCCAAGCAACACAGAAGAAAACCCAAAAGGAGAGTGCAAGGCCATAAGCATGGCCAAATTTGGAGAGGAAGGAGAGGAAGTGAACGCCACTGAGGAAGACCTCAATGGGCGTGCACTGACCTCCACTGAGTTCCCCAATGAGGAACCATGGGAATCTGAGGCTCAAAATGAGACCATAGAGATTCCATTGGACTTACTTCTGCCTTTCATGAGCTCTGATGAGTATTCCTCCTCTGAAGAGGATGAGTATGTCACTGAAGAGCAAGTTGCTAAATACCTTGGAGCAATCATGAAGCTAAATGACAAGTTATTTGGTAATGAGACTTGAAAGGATGAATCCCCTTTGCTCACCAAAGAACTGGATGACTTGTCTAGGCAGAAATTACCTCAAAAGAGACAAGATCCTGGGAAGTTTTCAATACCTTGTACCATAGGCACCATGACCTTCAAGAAGGCTCTGTGTGACTTAGGGTCCAGTGTAAACCTCATGCCTCTCTCTGTAATGGAGAAGCTAGGGATCTTTGAGGTGCAAGCTGCAAGAATCTCATTAGAGATGGCAGACAACTCAAGAAAACAAGCTCATGGACTTGTAGAGAATGTTTTGGTAAAAGTTGAAGACCATTACATCCCTACTGATTTCATAGTCCTAGAGACTGGGAAGAGCATGGATGAATCTATCATCCTTGGCAGACCCTTCCTAGCCACAGCAAAGGCTGTGATTGATGTTGATGGAGGTGAACTGATCATTCAAGTGAATGAAGAATCCTTCGTGTTTAAGGCTCAAGGATATCCCTCTGTCACCATGGAGAGGAAGCATGAAGAGCTTCTCTCAAAACAGAGTCAAGCAGAGCCCCCACAGTCAAACTCTAAGTTTGGTGTTGGGAGGCCACAACCAAACTCTAAGTTTGGTGTTGAACCCCCACATTCAAACTCTAAGTTTGGTGTTGGGAGGTTCCAACATTGCTCTGAGAAAATATGAGGCTCCATGAGAGCCCTCTGTCAAGCTACTGACATTAAAGAAGCGCTTGTTGGGAGGCAACCCAATGTTATATTTTATCTATTTTCTTTTGTTATTTTATGTTTTTTGTAGGTTGATGATCATAAGAAGTCACAAAATCAATTGAAAAAGCAAAAACAAAATGAAAAATAGGAAGAAAAACAGCACACCCTGGAGGAAGAACTCACTGGCGTTTGGTGCACGAAATTGTGATCAATACTTTTCACATCTCAAATAATCCCTAGTAATGGCTCCAAAGACTTGGTGCTCAATACCATGGCATAAACACAACTTCGCACAACTAACCAGCAAGTGCACTGGGTCGTCCAAGTAATAAACCTTACGCGAGTAAAGGTCGATCCCACGGAGATTGTTGCTATGAAGCAAGCTATGGTCACCTTGTAAATCTCAGTCAGGCAGACTCAATTGGGTATAGTGATAAACGAATAAAGCATAAAGATAAAGATAGAGGTACTTATGTATATCATTGGTGAGAGCTTCAGATAAGCGTATGAAGATGCCTTCCCTTCCGTCTCTCTGCTTTCCTACAGTCTTCATCCAATCCTTCTTACTCCTTTCCATGGCAAGCTCATGTAGGGTTTCACCGTTGTCAGTGGCTACCTCCCATCCTCTCAGTGAAAATGTTCCCATGCTCTGTCACAGCATATGGCTAATCAGCTGTCGGTTCTCGGTCAGGCCGGAATAAAATCCATCGATCCTTTTGCGTCTGTCACTAACGCCCCGCCTGCTAGGAGTTTGAAGCACGTCACAGTCATTCAATCATTGAATCCTACTCAGAATACCACAGACAAGGTTAGACCTTCCGGATTCTCTTGAATGCCGCCATCAGTTCTTGCCTATACCACGAAGACTCTGATCTCACGGAATGGCTGGCTCGTTTGTCAGGCGAGCACTCGGTTGTCAGGCGATCAACCATGCATCGTGTTATCAGGAATCCAAGAGATATTCACTAAGCCTCGTATGCTTGTAGAACAAGAGTGGTTGTCAGTCACTTTGTTCATGAGTGAGAATGATGATGAGTGTCACGGATCATCACATTCATCAAGTTGAAGAACAAGTGATATCTTGGAACAAGAACAAGCGGAATTGAATAGAAGAACAATAGTAATTGCATTAATACTCGAGGTACAGCAGAGCTCCACACCTTAATCTATGGTGTGTAGAAACTCCACCGTTGAAAATACATAAGAACAAGGTCTAGGCATGGCCGAATGGCCAGCCTCCCAAATGATCTAAGATAGCATAAAACTCAAAGATAGCTACCCAGATGTCAAATACAATAGTAAAAGGTCCTACTTATAGAAAACTAGTAGCCTAAGGTGTACAAAGATGAGTAAATGACATAAAAATCCACTTCCGGGCCCACTTGGTGTGTGCTTGGGCTGAGCAATGAAGCATTTTCGTGTAGAGACTCTCCTTGGAGTTAAACGCCAGCTTTTATGCCAGTTTGGGCGTTTAACTCCCATTTAGGTGCCAGTTCCGGCGTTTAACGCTGGAATTTCTTGAGGTGACTTTGAACGCCGGTTTGGGCCATCAAATCTTGGGCAAAGTATGGACTATCATATATTGCTGGAAAGCCCAGGATGTCTACTTTCCAACGCCGTTGAGAGCGCGCCAATTGGGCTTCTGTAGCTCCAGAAAATCCACTTCGAGTGCAGGGAGGTCAGAATCCAACAGCATCTGCAGTCCTTTTGAGTCTCTGGATCAGATTTTTGCTCAGATCCCTCAATTTCAGCCAGAAAATACCTGAAATCACAGAAAAACACACAAACTCATAGTAAAGCCTAGAAAAGTGAATTTTAACTAAAAACTAATAAAAATATACTAAAAACTAACTAGATCATACTAAAAACATACTAAAAACAATGCCAAAAAGCGTACAAATTATCCGCTCATCACAACACCAAACTTAAATTGTTGCTTGTCCCCAAGCAACTGAAGATCAAATAAGATAAAAAGGAGAAAATATGCAATGAACTCCAAAAACATCTATGAAGATCAGTATTAATTAGATGAGCGGGGCTTTTAGCTTTTTGCCTCTGAATAGTTTTGGCATCTCACTTTATCCTTTGGAATTCAGAATGATTGGCCTCTTTAGGAACTCAGAATCCAGATAGTGTTATTGATTCTCCTAGTTAAGTATGATGATTCTTGAACACAGCTACTTATTGAGTCTTGGCCGTGGCCCAAAGCACTCTGTCTTCCAGTATTACCACCGGATACATACATGCCACAGACACATAATTGGGTGAACCTTTTCAGATTGTGACTCAGCTTTGCTAGAGTCCCCAACTAGAGGTGTCCAGGGTTCTTAAGCACACTCTTATTGCCTTGGATCACAACTTTATTTCTTTCTTTTTCTTTCTTTTTCTCCCTCTTTTTTTTTTCGTTTTTTTTTTGTATTCACTGCTTTTTCTTGCTTCAAGAATCATTTTTATGATTTTTTAGATCCTCAGTAACATGTCTCCTTTTTCATCATTCTTTCAAGAGCCAACATTCATGAACCACAAATTCAAAAGACATATGCACTGTTCAAGCATACATTCAGAGAATAAAAGTGTTGCCACCACATCAAAGTAATTAAACTGTTATAAAATTCAAAATTCATGCAATTCTTTTTCTTTTTCAATTAAGAACAATTCTTAAGAAAGGTGATGGATTCATAGGACATTCATAACTTTAAGGCATAGACACTAAGACACTAATGATCATAAGACACAAACATGGATAACATAAGCATGAAAATTTCGAAAAACAAGGAAATAAAGAACAAGGAGATTAAAGAACGGGTCCACCTTAGTGATGGCGGCTTGTTCTTCCTCTTGAAGGTCTTATGGAGTGCTTGAGCTCCTCAATGTCTCTTCCTTGTCTTTGTTGCTCCTCTCTCATGATTCTTTGATCTTCTCTAATTTCATGGAGGAGAATGGAGTGTTCTTGGTGCTCCACCCTTAGTTGTCCCATGTTGGAACTCAATTCTCCTAGGGAGGTGTTCAGTTGCTCCCAATAGTTTTGTGGAGGAAACTGCATCCCATGAGGTATCTCAGGGATCTCATGATGAGAGGGGTCTCTTGTTTGCTCCATCCTTTTCTTGGTGATGGGCTTGTCCTCATCAATGGGGATATCTCCTTCTATGTCAACTCCAACTGAATAACAGAGGTGACAAATGAGATGAGGAAATGCTAGCCTTGCCAAGGTGGAAGACTTGTCCGCCACTTTATAGAGTTCTTGGGCTATAACCTCATGAACTTCCACTTCTTCTCCAATCATGATGCTATGAATCATGATGGCTGGTGCACGAAATTGCAATAACACTTTTGCAATCCCGCACAACTAACCAGCAAGTGCACTGGGTCGTCCAAGTAATACCTTGCGTGAGCAAGGGTCGATCCCACGGAGATTGTCGGCTTGAAGCAAGCTATGGTTATTTTGTAAATCTTAGTCAGGATATCAGAAATTATCAGGATTGATTGTAAAAAGCAAAAGAACATGTAATGGTTACTTGTACTGCAGTAATGGAGAATGGGTTGAGGTTTGGAGATGCTCCATCTTCTGAATCTCTGCTTTCCTACTGTCTTCTTCATCAAACACGCATGTCTCCTTCCATGGCAAGCTCGTGTAGGGTCTCACTGTTGTCAGCAGCTACCTCCCATCCGCGCAGTGAAAGCTAATGCAAAGCACTCTGTCATAGTGCCGCCAATCACCGGTTTGGTTCCCTCCCCTACCGGAATAGAATCACTCTTTTGCGTCTGTCACTAACGCCCAGTAGGTTACAGGTTTGAAGCACATCACAGTCATTCAATCATTGAATCCTACTCAGAATACCACAGACAAGGTTTAGACCTTCCGGATTCTCTTGAATGCTGCCATCAGGTCCTGCCTATACCACGAAGATTCCGATTAAAGAACCCAAGAGATAACTACTCAATCTAAGATAGAACAGAGGTGGTTGTCAGGCATATGTTCATAGTTGAGAATGATGATGATTGTCACGGATCATCACATTCATCCGGATTAAGAACAAGTGTTATCTTAGAACGGAAGCAAGCATGATTGAGTAAGAAACAGTAGTAATTGCATTAATCCATCAAGACATAGCAGAGCTCCTCACCCCCAACCATGGGGTTTAGAGGCTCATACTGTGGAAGAAACGTGTACAAAATGTTATGAGGTCATAAGGTTCTGATTACAATGTCAAAAGGTCCTATAAGTAGTAAACTAGTATCCTAAGGTTTACAGAAATGAGTAAATGACAGAAAAATCCACTTCCGGGCCCACTTGGTGTGTGCTTGGGCTGAGCATTGAAGCTTTATGTGTAGAGACATTTTCTGGAGTTAAACGCCAGTTCTCATGCCAGTTTGGGCGTTTAACTCCAACTTTTAATCCAGTTCCGGCGTTAACGCTGGAATTTCTGAGGCCGGATTGCTACGCGGGTTTGGGCCATCAAATCTTGGACAAAGTATGGACTATTATATATTGCTGGAAAGCCCAGGATGTCTACTTTCCAATGCCGTTGAGAGCGCGCCAATTGGGCTTCTGTAGCTCCAGAAAATCCACTTCGAGTGCAGGGAGGTCAGAATCCAACAGCATCTGCAGTCCTTTTCAGTCTCTGGATCAGATTTTGCTCAGGACCCTCAATTTCAGTCAGAAAATACCTGAAATCACAGAAAAACACACAAACTCATAGTAAAGTCCAGAAAAGTGAATTTTAGTTAAAAACTAATAAAAATATACTAAAAACTAACTAAAAGATACTAAAAACATACTAAAAACAATGCCAAAAAGCATACAAATTATCCGCTCATCACAACACCAAACTTAAATTGTTGCTTGTCCCCAAGCAACTGAGAATCAAAATAGGATAAAAAGAAGAGAATATACTATAGACTCCAAAATATCAAAGAAACATAGCTCCAATTAGATGAGCGGAACTAGTTGCTTTTTGCCTCCGAACAGTTTTGGCATCTCACTCTATCCTTTGAAGTTCAGAATGATTGGCATCTATAAGAACTCAGAACTCAGATAGTGTTATTGATTCTCCTAGTTAAGTATATTGATTCTTGAACATAGCTAATGTATGAGTCTTGGCTGTGGCCCAAAGCACTCTGTCTTCCAGTATTACCACCGGATACATACATGCCACAGACACATAATTGGGTGAACCTTCTTAGATTGTGACTCAGCTTTGCTAAAGTCCCCAATTAGAGGTGTCCAGGGTTCTTAAGCACACTCTTGTTGCCTTGGATCACAACTTTATTTCCTTCTTTTTTTTTTTTTCTTTTTCTTTTTTTTTTTTCGAAATATATATTTTTTTTTCACTGCTTTTCTTGCTTCAAGAATCAATTTGATGATTTTTCAGATCCTCAATAACAGTTCTCTTTCTCCTCATTCTTTTAAGAGCCAACAATTTTAACATTCTTAAAACAACAAATTCAAAAGACATATGCACTGTTCAAGCATTCATTCAGAAAACAAAAAGTATTGCCACCACATCAAACTAATTCAACTAGTTTCAGAGATAAATTTCGGAATCCTGTACTTCTTGTTCTTTTGTGATTAAAGCATTTTTCTTTTAAGAGAGGTGATGGATTCATAGGACATTCATAGCTTTAAGGCATAAACTTTATTAATTTTATTAATTAAGAACAAGACTCAAATATAGATGTAAGATGAGACTAAAAATAAAGGAAAAAGGATAATAATAAAAACGAAAAAAAAAAACAGAGGCTCCTAATGATAGAGGTTTTCACAGAGTTAGGACTCAACAACCTTGATTTTGAGAAGTGGATGCTCCCCCAGCTTGAGAGGAGAGCTTTTGGCGCTTCAGTTCCTTGATATCACGCCCCTGCTTCTCTTGTTCCTTCAGCAATTTGCAGATCATGCAGTTCTGATTCTGCTGTTCTTCCTTCAGTTGCTCCATAGTCTCTTGCAGCTTGTTGATGGATGCTTCTAGGCTGGCCCAGTAGCCAATTTCAGGGAATTCAGGGAGGAACTCACGCGTCCTCCTCTTGATAGAGTTGTCTTGCACTTGTCCTTCCATTGACTTCTTGGTGATTGGATGTTCAATGGGTATGAACTCATCTACTCCCATTTTTACCCCAGCCTCTTTGCAGAGCAAGGAGATTAAGCTTGGGTAGGCCAATTTGGCTTCAGTGGAATTCTTATTTGCAATTGTGTAGATCTCACAAGCAATCACATGATGCACCTCCACTGCTTTTCCAAGCATAATACAGTGAATCATCACTGCTCTCTTGATGGTGACCTCAGAACGGTTGCTAGTGGGCAATATGGAACGCCCAATAAAGTCTAGCCAACCTCTTGCAATTGGCTTGAGGTCTCCCCTCTTGAGTTGGTTTGGGACACCCTTAGAATTGGTTATCCACTTAGTTCCAGGGAGGCATATGTCCTCTAGAACTTGATCCAACCCCTTATCTACTCTCACCATCCTCCTATTGAAGGAATCAGGATCATCTTGTAGTTGAGGTAACTTGAAGATTTCTCTTATTTTGTCCAGATGGAAGTACATAACTTTCCCTCTGACCATGGTTCTGTGGGTAGGAAAAGCGGTTCCAGTCATTCTTTGCTTATCTGTGAGCCACAGATTTGAGTAGAATTCCTGAACCATGTTCCTTCCAACCTTTGTCTCAGGATTGGTCAGAACTTCCAACCTCTGTTTCGAATTTGCTCTTGGATCTCCGGATATTCATCTTCTTTCAGATCAAATTAACTTCCGGGATCACTGACCTCAGTCCCATTATTTTGTGATAATGGTCCTCATGTTCTTTGGTTAAGAACTTCTCTTCATTCCAAAGATTCTTTGGATTGGTCTCTTTCCTTCCTCTGAGTTGGTTTGTTTTCCCTTGGGAGCCATGATATTGATGAATCTTGGCTTAATGATCGGAAAAGCACACCAAACTTAGAGGTTTTGCTTGTCCTCAAGCAAAAAGAAAAGAAATAAGAGAAGAGAGAGAGAGGGAGAGAAAATTCGAATGGTGTGAGGAAGGAGGGGTGAGGAACGTTCATTTATAGAGTGGGGGGAGGAGAATTTCGAAAACAAAAGAGAGATTTGAAAGGAAATTTGAAAAGATATGAAAGATTTTTGAGAAAAGGGTGAGTTTTTGAAGAAGATTTGGGATATTTTGAAATAGATTTGAAAATTGTTTTGATTTTTGAAGATTTGAAAGTGAATAATGAATGATTGAAGTGTGATTTGTAGAAAAGTAGGGTGAGAAAAGGAAAGTTTGAAAAAATCTGAGTTGAAAACAAAAATGTGGTCCCCCCACCAAGCTGGCGTTAAACGCCCAGAATGGCACCCATTCTGGCATTTAACGCCCATTTGTTGCCCCTTTTGGGCGTTTAACGCCCAGCCAGGTATCCTGGCTGGCGTTAAACGCCAGAAAACCTTCCTCACTGGGCGTTTTTCTGAACGCCCAGTGATGCTGCACTGGCGTTAAACGCCCAGAATGGTGCCCATTCTGGCGTTTAACGCCCAGAATGGTACCATTACTGGCGTTAAACGCCCAGAATGGTGCCCATTCTGGCGTTTAACGCCCAAAATGCCCTTACTGGCGTTTTTTTTCGCCAGTAAGCTCATTTTCTCTGCTTTTTGAGCTGAATCCTTCTGTAACTCTGTGAATTCCTTCATTTTTGATACTTGCCTCTGTAAGAACTATCATACAACTTCCTAATGACTGGGTTGCCTCCCAGCAAGCGCTTCTTTACTGTCTTTAGCTGGACTTTCACTGAGAATCACTCAAGTCTCAGTTGAGCATTCCTGCTCAAAATTTCCTTCAAGATAGTGTTTGATCCTCTGTCCATTAACAATGAACTTACTGTCAGAATCAATATCCTGAAGCTCAACATACCCATATGGTGACACTTTGTAATCACATATGGACCCCTCCAACGGGATTTGAGTTTTCCTGGAAACAGTCTGAGCCTAGAGTTGAAGAGGAGAACTTTTGTCCTGGCTCAAAGACTCTGGTTGACAATCTCTGTCATGCCACTTCTTTGCCTTTTCCTTATAGATCTTAGCATTTCAAAGGCATTGAGTCTGAACTCTTCTAGCTCATTTAGCTGGAGCATCTTTTTTCACCAGCTAACTGTGCATCCATGTTTAGGAATCTGGTGCCCAGTAGGCTTTATGTTCCAGTTCCACAGGCAAATGACAGGCCTTTCCATACACCAATTGGTATGGGGAGGTCCCTATAGGAGTCTTGAATGCTGTTCTGTATGCCCACAGAGCATCATCCAAGCTCTTTGCCCAATCCTTTCTTCGGGACATCACAGTCCGTTCCAGGATTCTTTTTAGCTCTCTGTTAGAGACTTCAGCTTGCCCATTTGTCTGTGGATGATACGGAGTTGCCACTTTATGGCTGATTCCATATCTAACCATAGCAGAGTATAGCTGTTTATTGCAGAAATGAGTACCCCCTCACTGATTAGTACTCTAGGGACGCCAAACCTGCTGAAAATGTTTTTCTGGAGGAATTTCAGCACGGTTTTGGTATCATTATGGGTGTAGCAATTGCTTCTACCCACTTAGATACATAGTCCACTGCCACAGAATGTAAGTGTTTGAGTATGATGGTGGGAATGGCCCATGAAGTCAATTCCCCATACATCAAACAGCTCTATCTCTAATATCCCTTGTTGAGGCATGGCATATCCATGAGGCAGGTTACCAGCTCTTTGGCAACTGTCACAGTTACGCACAAACTCGGGAATCTTTATAGAGAGTAGGCCAGTAGAAGCCGCACTGGAGAACTTTAGTGGCTGTTCGCTCATTCCAAAGTGTCCTCCATACTGTGATCCATGGCAGTGCCATAGGATCCTTCGTGCTTCCTCTCTGGGTATACACCTGCGGATCACTCCGTCAGCACATCTCTTAAAGAGATATGGTTCATCCCAAAGGTAGTACTTGGCATCTGAAATTAGTTTCTTTCTTTGCACATAACTGTACTCCTTGGGTATGAACCTCACAGCTTTATAATTTGCAATGTCTGCAAACATGGAGCTTCCTGAATGGCAAAGAGTTGCTCATCTGGGAAGGTCTCAGAGATCTCAGTAGAAGGGAGGGACGCCCAGATACTGGCTCTATTCTGGACAGATGATCTGCCACTTGGTTCTCTGTCCCTTTTCTGTCTCTTATTTCTATATCAAACTCTTGCAGAAGCAACACCCATCTGATAAGCCTGGGTTTTGAATTTGCTTTGTGAGTAAGTATTTAGAGCAGCATGGTCAGTACACAATCACTTTGATCCCACTAGGTAGGATCTAAACTTGTCAATGGCATAAACCACTGCAAGTAATTCTTTTTTGTGGTTGTGTAATTCTTCTGTGCATCATTTAGAACACGGCTCGCATAATAAATGACATGCAGAAGTTGTTATGCCTGTCCCAACACTGCACCAATGGCATGATCACTGGCATCACACATTAATTCAAATGGTAATGCCCAATCTGGTGCAGAGATGACTGGTGCTGTGACCAGCTTAGCTTTCAGGGTCTCAAATGTCTGCAGACACTGTGTGTCAAACACAAATGGTGTGTCAGCAGCTAACAGGTTATCAGGTTTAGCAATTTTCGAAAAATCCTTGATAAACCTTCTGTAGAATCCTGCATGCCCCAGAAAGCTTCTGATTGCCTTAACATTGGCAGTGGTGGTAATTTTTCAATTACCTCTACCTTTGCTTATCCACCTCTATTCCCCTGCTTGAAATTTTGTGCCCAAGGACAATTCCTTCAGTCACCATAAAGTGACATTTCTCCCAGTTTAAAACCAGGTTAGTCTCTTGGCATCTTTTCAGGACAAATGATAGGTGGTTAAGACAGGAGCTAAATGAGTCTCCATATACTGAAAAGTCATCCATGAAGACTTCCAGAAATTTCTCTACCATATCTGAGAAGATAGAGAGCATGCACCTCTGAAAGGTTGCAGGTGCATTGCACAGACCAAAAGGCATCCTCCTGTAGGCAAACACGCCTGAAGGGCAGTGAATGCTGTTTCTCTTGGTCCTGGGGATCCACTGCAATTTGGTTTAGCCTGAATAGCCATCCAAAAAGCAGTAATAGTCATGACCAGCTAGTCTTTCTAGCATTTGGTCTATGAATGGTAAAGGAAAATGATCCTTTCTGGTGGCTGTATTGAGCTTCTGTAGTCAATACACATACGCCACCCTGTGACTGTCCTTGTAGGGACCAGTTCATTTTTTTCATTATGAACCACTGTCATTCCTCCCTTTTTGGGAACAAACTTGGACAGGGCTCACCAGGGGCTATCAGAAATAGGATAATAATCCCAGCCTCTAGTAATTTAGTGACCTCTGCACCACCCCTTATGGCAGGATTTAGCCTCCTCTGTGGTTGGACCACTGGTTTGGCATTATCCTCCAACAGGATCTTGTGCATGCATCTAGCTGGGCTAATGCCCTTAAGATCACTTATGGACCACCCAAGAGCTGTCTTGTGTGTCCTTAGCACTTTAATCAGTGCTTCCTCTTCCTGTGAATTTAAGGCAGAGCTTATAATCTGGAAAAGTGTCACTCTCTCCCAGAAATGCATATTTCAGGGATGATGGTAGTGGTTTGAGTTCAGGCTTAGGAGGCTTATTCTCCTCCTGAGGAATTTTCGAAAATTCCTTTGCCTCCTCTGGCTCGTCCTGATCGTTTGAGCATCTTTGAAGATGTTCTCAAGCTCTGATTCTAGGCTTTCAGCCTTATTGATCTCTTCTACCAGAGAGTCAATAATGTCAGCGTCCATGCAGTCCTCTGGTGTGTCTGGATGCTGCATAGCTTTTACAGCATTCAACTTGAATCATCCTCATTGACTCTCAAGGTTACTTCCCCTTTTGTACATCAATGAGAGTTCGTCCAGTTGCTAGGAAAGGTCTTCCTAGAATGAGAGTTGCATTTTTATGCTCCTCCATTTCCAGCACCACAGTCAGTTGGGAAGGCAAATGGCCCAACTTTGACAATCATGTCCTCTATTATGCCTGATGGGTGTTAATGGAGCCATCAGCAAGTTGGAGGCATATCCTGGTGGTTTGACTTCTCCAATCAACCCAAGCTTTCTGATAGTGGATGAGGTATTAAGTAATACTTGCTCCAAGGTCACATAAGGCTACCTTGGTGTAAGTGCCTTCCAATGTGCATGGTATCAGAAAGCTTCCAGGATCTTGAAGCTTTCTGGTAAGCTTTTTAGAAGACTGCACTGCATTCTTCAGTGAGAAATACTTTTCGTTTCTCTCCAATCCTTCTTATGACTTAAGATCTCTTTCATGAACTTAGCATAAGAGGGTATTTGCTCAAGTGCCTCTGCAAAAGGAATCTTTATTTCAAGAGTCCTTAAATAGTCTGCAAAGCGGGCAAATTGCTTATCCTGTTCCGCTTTGCGGAGTTCTGAGGATAAGGCATCTTGGCTTGATATTCTTCAACCTTAGATGCTGCAGGTTATTCCTTACAGAATGGTTGAAGATGCCTTGTTAGGGGGGTAATCATCAGAAACTCTCAGGTGCCTGATTCTCCTTGGGCGTTTGAACGCCAGGAGTGGATGAAGTTTGGGCGTTAAACGCCAACTTCTCCCCCTTTTCTGGCGTTTGAACGCCAGAACTGGGCAGGGAATGGGCGTTTAACGCCAACTTTCCTCCCTGTTCTGGCGTTTGACGCCAATAATATTCCTCTGGGCTCTTACTGTCCTCAGAGGGATTTTGAACAGTGGCTTGGTCATCCTCTGTCAACTGTTCCTTAATTGACTTCTTGCTCTTTTGAGCAGTGGCTTTCAGTGTTTTCCCACTCCTTAGTTGAACTGCTTGACATTCTTCTGTTATTTGTTAGATATTTGCTGTTTGCTTGATTGATCACTGCAGTTCTATGCTCTTGTTAGCAACCTTAGTATCATGGAGCATTTCTTTAAATTGCTAACTGTTCTGTCATCAGGAGCAATTGTTGATTAAGATCATTCATTTGTTCTGAGGATTAGGTCAGTGACTAATGCCATGACTCCTCTTGGAACGAATCATTGCTAGAATAAAGTATTGGTTTCTAGCAACAGGTTATGCTCTTGAGCTTCTTCAATTGTCTTCTCATGTGTA